>NC_053023.1:127213506-127305539 GCF_003073215.2 Triticum urartu | reverse complement strand
AAACCAAATGCTTTGATCACACTATCAAAGCGTTTATTCCAACTCCGAGAGGCTTGCACCAGTCCATAAATGGATCGCTGGAGCTTGCACACTTTGTTAGCTCCCTTTGGATCGACAAAACCTTCTGGTTGCATCATATACAACTCTTCTTCCAGAAATCCATTCAGGAATGCAGTTTTGACATCCATCTGCCAAATTTCATAATCATAAAATGCGGCAATTGCTAACATGATTCGGACAGACTTAAGCATCGCTATGGGTGAGAAGGTCTCATCGTAGTCAATCCCTTGAACTTGCCGAAAACCTTTTGCGACAAGTCGAGCTTTGTAGACAGTAATATTACCGTCAGCGTCAGTCTTCTTCTTGAAGATCCATTTATTCTCAATTGCTTGCCGATCATCGGGCAAGTCAACCAAAGTCCATACTTTGTTCTCATACATGGATCCCATCTCAGATTTCATGGCTTCAAGCCACTTTGCGGAATCTGGGTTCACCATCGCTTCTTCATAGTTCGTAGGTTCATCATGATCTAGTAGCATGACTTCTAGAACGGGATTACCGTACCACTCTGGTGCGGATCTTACTCTGGTTGATCTACGAGGTTCAGTAGTATCTTGTTCTGAAGTTTCATGATCATCATCATTAGCTTCCTCACTAACTGGTGTAGGTGTCACAGAAACAGTTTTCTGTGATGCACTACTTTCCAATAAGGGAGCAGGTACAGTTACCTCGTCAAGTTCTACTTTCCTCCCACTCACTTCTTTCGAGAGAAACTCCTTCTCCAGAAAGTTTCCGAATTTAGCAACAAAAGTCTTGCCTTCGGATCTGTGATAGAAGGTGTATCCAATAGTCTCCTTTGGATATCCTACGAAGACACATTTCTCCGATTTGGGTTCGAGCTTATCAGGTTGAAGCTTTTTCACATAAGCATCGCAGCCCCAAACTTTCAGAAATGACAACTTTGGTTTCTTGCCTAACCACAGTTCATAAGGCGTCGTCTCAACGGATTTTGATGGTGCCCTATTTAACGTGAATGCGGCCGTCTCTAGAGCGTATCCCCAAAACGATAGCGGTAAATCAGTAAGAGACATCATAGATCGCACCATATCCAGTAAAGTACGATTACGACGTTCGGACACACCATTACGCTGTGGTGTTTCGGGTGGTGTACACCAAACTCGTAACTCAAATATTCTCCTCCACGATCAGATCGTAGAAACTTTATTTTCTTGTTACGATGATTTTCAACTTCACTCTGAAATTCCTTGAACTTTTCAAACGTTTCAGACTTATGTTTCATTAAGTAGATATACCCATATCTGCTTAAATCATCTGTGAAGGTGAGAAAATAACAATATCCGCCACGAGCCTCAATATTCATCGGACCACATACATCTGTATGTATGATTTCCAACAAATCTGTTGCTCTCTCCATAGTACCGGAGAACGGCGTTTTAGTCATCTTGCCCATGAGGCACGGTTCGCAAGTACCAAGTGATTCATAATCAAGTGGTTCCAAAAGTCCATCAGTATGGAGTTTCTTCATGCGCTTTACACCGATATGACCTAAACGGCAGTGCCACAAATAAGTTGCACTATCATTATCAACTCTACATCTTTTGGCTTCAACATTATGAATATGTGTATTACTGCTATCGAGATTTAACAAGAATAGACCACTCTTCAAGGGTGCATGACCATAAAAGATATTACTCATATAAATAGAACAACCATTATTCTCTGATTTAAATGAATAACCGTCTCGCATCAAACAAGATCCAGATATAATGTTCATGCTTAACGCTGGCACCAAATAACAATTATTTAGGTCTAATATTAATCCCGAAGGTAGATGTAGAGGTAGCGTGCCGACTGCGATCACATCGACTTTGGAACCGTTTCCCACGCGCATCGTCACCTCGTCCTTAGCCAATCTTCGCTTAATCCGTAGTCCCTGTTTCGAGTTGCAAATATTAGCAACAGAACCAGTATCAAATACCCAGGTGCTACTGCGAGCATTAGTAAGGTACACATCAGTAACATGTATATCACATATACCTTTATTCACCTTGCCATCCTTCTTATCCGCCAAATACTTGGGGCAATTCCACTTCCAGTGACCAGTCTGCTTGCAATAGAAGCACTCAGTTTTAGGCTTAGGTCCAGGTTTGGGTTTCTTCTCTTGAGTAGCAACTTGCTTGCCGTTCTTTTTGAAGTTCCCCTTCTTCTTCCCTTTGCCCTTTTTCTTGAAACTAGTGGTCTTGTTGACCATCAACACTTGATGCTCCTTCTTGATTTCTACCTCCGCAGCTTTCAGCATCGCGAAGAGCTCGGGAATAGTCTTATTCATCCCTTGCATATTATATTCATCACGAAGCTCTTGTAACTTGGTGGCAGTGATTGGAGAATTCTGTCAATGATGCAGTCATCTGGAAGATTAACTCCCAACTGAATCAAGTGATTATTATACCCAGACATTTTGAGTATATGCTCACTGACAGAACTGTTCTCCTCCATCTTGCAGCTATAGAACTTATTGGAGACTTCGTATCTCTCAATCCGGGCATTTGCTTGAAATATTTAACTTCAACTCCTGGAACATCTCATATGCTCCATGACGTTCAAAACGTCGTTGAAGTCCCGATTCTAAGCTGTAAAGCATGGCACACTGAACTATTGAGTAGTCATCAGCTTTGCTCTGCCAGACGTTCATAACATCCGCGTTGCTCCTGCAGCAGGCCTGGCACCCAGCGGTGCTTCCAGGACGTAATTCTTCTGTGCAGCAATGAGGATAATCCTCAAGTTACGGACCCAGTCCGTGTAATTGCTACCATCATCTTTCAACTTTGCTTTCTCAAGGAACGCATTAAAATTCAACGGAACAACAGCACGAGCCATCTATCTACAATCAAACATAAACAAGCAAGATACTAATCAGGTACTAAGTTTCATGATAAATTTAAGTTCAGTTAATTTACTTAAAGAACTCCCACTTAGATAGACATCCCTCTAATCCTCTAAGTGATTACGTGATCCAAATCAACTAAACCATGTCCGATCATCACGTGAGATGGAGTAGTTTCATTGGTGAACATCTTTATGTTGATCATATCTACTATATGATTCACGCTCGACCTTTCGGTCTCCGTGTTCCGAGGCCATATCTGTATATGCTTGGCTCGTCAAGTTTAACCTGAGTATTCCGCGTGTGCAACTGTTGTGCACCCGTTGTATTTGAACGTAGAGCCTATCACACCCGATCATCACGTGGTGTCTCAGCACGAAGAACTTTTGCAACGGTGCATACTCAGGGAGAACACTACTTGATAATTTAGTGAGAGATCATCTTATAATGCTACCGTCAATCAAAGCAAGATAAGATGCATAAAAGATAAACATCACATGCAATCAATATAAGTGATATGATATGGCCATCATCATCTTGTGCTTGTGATCTCCATCTCCGAAGCACCGTCGTGATCACCATCGTCACCGGCGCGACACCTTGATCTCCATCGTAGCATCGTTGTTGTCTCACCGAGCTTGTGCTTCCACGACTATCGCTGCCGTTTAGTGATAAAGTAAAGCATTACAGCGCGATTGCATTGCATACAATAAAGCAACAACCATATGGCTCCTGCCAGTTGCCGATAACTCATTACAAAACATGATCATCTCATACAATAAAATTTAGCATCATGTCTTGACCATATCACATCACAACATGCCCTGCAAAAACAAGTTAGACGTCCTCTACTTTGTTGTTGCAAGTTTTTACGTGGCTGCTACGGGCTTAAGCAAGAACCAATCTTACCTACGCATCAAAACCACAACGATAGTTTATCAAGTTGGTGTTGTTTTAACCTTCGCAAGGACCGGGCGTATCCACACTCGATTCAACTAAAGTTGGAGAAACTGTCACCCGCAAGCCACCTATGTGCAAAGCACGTCGGGAGAACCGGTCTCGCGTAAGCGTACGCGTAATGTCGGTCCGGGCCGCTTCGTCCAACAATACCGCCGAACCAAAGTATGACATGCTAGTAAGCAGTATGACTTATATCGCCCACAACTCACTTGTGTTCTACTCGTGTATATAACATCAACATATAAAACCTAGGCTCGGATGCCACTGTTGGGTTTCGTAGTAATTTCAAAAAAAATCCTACGCACACGCAAGATCATGATGATGCATAGCAACGAGAGGGGGAGTATGATCTACATACCTAGTAGATCGACAACGGAAGCGTTTGGTTGATGTAGTCGTACGTCTCCACGATCCGACCGATCAAGCACCGAAACTACGGCACCTCCGAGTTCTAGCACACATTCAGCTCGATGACGATCCCCGGACTCCGATCCAGCAAAGTGTCGGGGAAGAGTTCCGTGAGCACGACGGCGTGGTGACGATCTTGACGTACTACTGCTGCAGGGCTTCGCCTAAGCACCGCTACAATATTATCGAGGACTATGGTGGCTGGGGGTGCCGCACATGGCTAAGGAATAGATCACGTGGATCAACTTGTGTGTCTCTGGGCTGCCCCTGCCTCTGTATATAAAGGACTAAAGGGGGGAGGCGGCCGGCCAAGGAGGGCGCGCCAGGAGAGTCCTACTCCCTCTGGGAGTAGGATTCCCCCCCCCCTAATCCTAGTTGGAATAGGATTCGCGGAGGGGGGAAAAGACAGAGAGGGGCCGACCCCCTCTCCTTGTCCTATTCGGACCAAGGGAGGGTAGGGGCGCGCGGCCCATGTAGGGCTGCCTCTTCTCTTTTCCACTAAGGCCCATCATGGCCCATTTAGCTCCCGGGGGGTTCCGGTAACCTCCCGGTACTCCGGTAAAATCCTGATTTCACCCGGAACACTTCCGGTATCCAAACATAGGCTTCCAATATATCAATCTTTATGTCTCGACCATTTCGAGACTCCTCGTCATGTCCGTGATCACATTCGGGACTCCGAACAAACTTTGGTACATCAAAATGTATAAACTCATAATATAACTGTCATCGTAACCTTAAGCGTGCGGACCCTACGGGTTCGAGAACAATGTAGACATGACCGAGACATGTCTCCGGTCAATAACCAATAGCGGAACCTGGATGCTCATATTGGCTCCTACATATTCTACGAAGATCTTTATCGGTCAGACCGCATAACAACATACGTTGTTCCCTTTGTCATCGGTATGTTACTTGCCCGAGATTCGATCGTCGGTATTACATCATCCCGCAACTAACTCATTGGTAGCAGTGCTTGCAAGGCTTAAGTGATGTGCATTACCGAGAGGGCCCAGAGATACCTCTCCGACAATCGGAGTGACAAATCCTAATCTCGAAATACGCCAACCCAACATGTACCTTTGGAGACACCTGTAGAGCTCCTTTATAATCACCCAGTTACGTTGTGACGTTTGGTAGCACACAAAGTGTTCCTCTGGTAAACGGGAGTTGCATAATCTCATAGTCATAGGAACATGTATAAGTCATGAAGAAAGCAATAGCAACATACTAAACAATCGGGTGCTAAGCTAGTGGAATGGGTCATGTCAATCAGATCATTCACTTAATGATGTGATCCCGTTAATCAAATAACAACTACTTGTTTATGGTTAGGAAACATAACCATCTTTGATTAACGAGCTAGTCAAGTAGAGGCATACTAGTGACACTTTGTTTGTCTATGTATTCACACATGTATTATGTTTCCGGTTAATACAATTCTAGCATGAATAATAAACATTTATCATGATATAAGGAAATAAATAATAACTTTATTATTGCCTCTAGGGCATATTTCCTTCACTTGACATCGTGGTTCATCCGATGAGATCATCGTGGAGCATGTGGGAGCCAACATGGGTATCCAGATCCCGCTGTTGGTTATTGACCGGAGAGTTGTCTCGGCCATGTCTGCATGACTCCCGAACCCGTAGGGTCTACACACTTAAGGTTTGATGACGCTAGGGTTATAGGGAAAGTATGTACACGGTTACCGAATGTTGTTCGGAGTCCTGGATGAGATCCCGGACATCACGAGGAGTTCTGGAATGGTCCGGAGGTAAAGATTTATATATGGGAAGTCATGTTTTGGTCACCGGAAAAGTTTCGGTGCTATCTGTAACGTAATGGGACCACCGGGAGGGTCCCGGGGTCCACCAGGTGAGGCTACCTACCCCAAAGGGCTGCGTGGACCAAGTGTGAGAGGGGACCAGCCCCAGGTGGGCTGGTGCGCCCCCCCCCCACCAGGGCCCAAGGCAAAGAGAGAAGGGAAAAAGGGGAAACCCTAGGCTCAGATGGGCCTAAGGCCCACCTAGTGGTGTGCCCCCCTCTCTCCCCCCTTGGCCGCCCCCTAGATGGGATCTAGGGCTCGCTGCCACCCCTAGGTATGGAAACCTAGGTGGGGGCGCAGCCACTCCCTTTCCCCTATATATAGTGGGGTTTTGGGCTGCCATACACACGAGAACATCTCCTTCTTGGCGCAGCCCTACGCCTCTCCCTCCTCGTCTCTTGCGGTGCTTGGCGAAGCCCTTCTGGAGTACCGCGCTCCTCCACCACCACCACGCCGTCGTGCTGCTGCTGGATGGATTCTTCCCCAACCTCTCCTTCTCCCCTTGCTGGATCAAGGTGTAGGAGACGTCTCCGGGCTGTATGTGTGTTGAACGCGAAGGTGCCGTACCTTCGGTACTAGGATCATCGGTGATTTGGATCACGATGAGTACGACTCCATCAACCCCGTTCACTTGAACGCTTCCGCTTAGCGATCTACAAGGGTATGTAGATGCACTCTCCTTCCCCTCGTTGCTAGATTACTCCATAGATTGATCTTGGTGATGCGTAGAAAATTTTGAATTTCTGCTACGTTCCCCAACAGTGGCATCATGAGCTAGGTCTATGCGTAGTTACTATGCACGAGTAGAACACAAAGTAGTTGTGGGCGTTGATATTGTCAATTATCTTGCCATTACTAGTCTTATCTTGATTCGGCGGCATTGTGGGATGAAGCGGCCCGGACCAACCTTACACGTACGCTTACGTGAGACCGGTTCCACCGACTGACATGCACTAGTTGCATAAGGTGGCTAGCGGGTGTCTGTCTCTCCCACTTTAGTCGGATCGGATTCGATGAACAGGGTCCTTATGAAGGGTAAATAGAAATTGGCAATTCACATTGTGGTTTTAGCGTAGGTAAGAAACGTTCTTGCTAGAAACCTATAGCAGCCACGTAAACAACTTGCAACAACAATTAGAACACGTCTAACTTGTTTTTGTAGCAAGTGTTTTGTGATGTGATATGGCCAAAGGATGTGATGAATGATATATGTGATGTATGAGATGATCATGTTCTTGTAATAGGAATCACGACTTGCATGTCGATGAGTATGACAACCGGCAGGAGCCATAGGAGTTGTCTTAATTTATTTATGACCTACGTGTCAACATAAACGTCATGTAATTACTTTATTGCTAAAGCGTTAGCCATAGTAGTAGAAGTAATAGATGACGAGACAACTTCAAGAAGACACGATGATGGAGATCATGATGATGGAGATCATGGTGTCTTGCCGGTGACAACGATGATCATGCAGCCCCGAAGATGGAGATCAAAAGGAGCAAATGATATTGGCCATATCATGTCACTATTTGATTGCATGTGATGTTTATCATGTTTTACATCTTATTTGCTTGGAACGACGGTAGCTTAAATAAGATGATCCCTCACTAAAATTTCAAGAAAGTGTTCCCCCTAACTGTGCACCGTTGCGAAGGTTCGTCGTTTCGAAGCACCACGTGATGATCGGGTGTGATAGATTCTAACATTCGAATACAACGGGTGTAAGCCAGATTTACACACGCAATACACTTAGGTTGACTTGACGAGCCTAGCATGTACAGACATGGCCTCGGAACACGGAAGACCGAAAGGTTGAACGTGAGTCGTATAGAAGATACGATCAACATCAGATGTTCACCGTTGATGACTAGTCCGTCTCACGTGATGATCGGACACGGCCTAGTCGATTCGGATCATGTTTCACTTAGATGACTAGAGGGATGTCTATCTAAGTGGGAGTTCATTAAATAATTTGATTAGATGAACTCAATTATCATGAACATAGTCTAAATTGTCTTTGCAAATATGTTGTAGATAAATAGCTCATGTTGTAGCTCCCTGTTTCAATACATTCCTAGAGAAAAATTAAGTTGAAAGATATTGTAAGAAATGATGCGGACTAGATCCGTAGTCCAAGGAGTGTCCTCACTGCTACACAGAAGGCTTACGTCTTTGATGCACCGCTCAATGTGCAAACCCCTACAACGTCGTCTGTGGATGTTGTGAACACCTGACAGACACGTCCTGATGACTACTTGATAGTTTAGTGCACCATACTTTACGGCTTAGAATCGGGATTCGAATGACGTTTTGAACGCCATAAGACATATGAGATGTTCAAAGAGCTGAAATTGGGATTTCAGGCTCATGCCCGTGTTGAGAGGTATGAGACCTCTGACAAGTTCTTTTGCCAACAAGATGGAGGAGAATAGCTCAGCTAGTGAGCATGTGCTCAGAATGTCTGGGTGCAACAATCACTTAAATCAAGTGGGAGTTAAACTTCCGGATAAGATAGTGATTGATAGAGTTCTCTAGACACTATCACTAAGCTACTAGATCTTCGTGATGAACTATGACATGCAAGGGATGGAATTGATCCCGGAGCTGTTCGCGGTGCTTAAAGACCGCAAAAGGTAGAAATCAAAGAAGGAGCTCCAGTGAAGGAACCCAAGTGAAAGTGCAACTATCCCTAGGTGGTTTTGGTAATTCATAACAACATATAGCTCATTGAGCTAATGCTATTCCAAGATGACTATTTCAGGAAAGCTCAATGATTGGAATGGCATGGATGTGAAAGTGGAACCCTCAAAATGCTAAGGACAAAGGATTGGCTCAAGCTTAAAAGCTCAAGACTCTTCATTTTATATTTTAGTGATCCAAGATCACATTGAGTCTTTAGGAAAAGCCAATACTATCAAGGAGGGATGAGGTGTTGCTTAATGAGCCTCTTGCTTCATGTGCTTAATGATATGCTCCAAAACCCTCAACTACTTTCCCATATCCACATATGACCTAAACCCTAAGCCAAACTCGGTCATACCGATTCTTTCTATCCGGCGCCACCGAGTTTCACTTGTCATAAGCCACTGCCAAACCCTAGCAATTCGGTTCTACCGATAGGGATCTCGGTCTCACCGAGATGGGATTGCAAACTCTCTGTTTCCCTTTCGTAACTTTTCGGTCTCACCGAAAGAGCGAATCGGTCCCACCGAGATTGCAATGTAAATTCAGTGTTTCCTTTTTGTAACTTTCCGGTCTCACCGAAAGAGCAAATCGGTCCCACCGAGTTTGCCTGACCAACTCTCTGGTTAGCTAATTACCAAAATCGGTCTCACCGAGTTTGTGTAATCGGTCTCACCGAGATTACGTTATGCCCAAACCCTAACCATATCGGTCCTACCGAGTTGCATGTCAGTCCCACCGAAAATCTCTAACGGTCACTAGGTTTACCTTTTCGGTCCGACCGAGTTTGTTGATTCGGTCCCACCGAGATTGGAAAACTGTGTGTAACGGTTGGATTTTGTGTGGAGGCTATATATACCCCTCCACCTCCTCTTCATTCGCGGAGAGAGCCATCAGAACACATACACAATTCCAACTCATATGTTCTGAGAGAGAACCACCTACTCATGTGTTGAGACCAAGATATTCCATTCCTACCATATGAATCTTGATCTCTAGCCTTCCCCAAGTTGCTTTCCACTCAAATCTTCTTTCCACAAAATCCAAATCCTATGAGAGAGAGTTGAGTGTTGGGGAGACTATCATTTGAAGCACAAGAGCAAGGAGTTCATTACCTACACACCATTTGTTACTTCTTGGAGAGTGGTGTCTCCTAGATTGGCTAGGTGTCACTTGGGAGCCTCCGACAAGATTGTGGAGTTGAACCAAGGAGTTTGTAAGGGCAAGGAGATCGCCTACTTTGTGAAGATCTACCGCTAGTGAGGCAAGTCCTTCGTGGGCGATGGCCATGGTGGGATAGACAAGGTTGCTTCTTCGTGGACCCTTTGTGGGTGGTTGCTTCTTCGTGGACCCTTCGTGGGTGGAGCCCTTCGTGGACTCGCGCAACCGTTACCCTTTGTGGGTGGAGCCCTCCGTGGACTCGCGCAACCGTTACCCTTCGTGGGTTGAAGTCTCCATCAACGTGGATGTAGGATAGCACCACCTATCCGAACCACGGGAAAAACATCCGTGTCTCCAATTGCGTTTGAATTCTCCAAACCCTTCCCTTTACATTCTTGCAAGTTGCATGCTTTACTTTCCGCTGCCTATATACTCTTTGCATGCTTGCTTGAATTGTGTGATGATTGCTTGACTTGTCCTACAATAACTAAAATCTGCCAAGAACTAAAATTGGGAAAAGGTTAAGTTTTTATTTGGTCAAGTAGTCTAATCAACCCCCTCTAGACATACTTTCGATCCTACAGGTGGTATCAGAGCCAGGTTTCCATTTGCTTTGATCTCCATAGCTTTTGGTGGTCATAGCCTTGGTTTCACAACCTAGGAGAGTATGGCGTCTAGCGAGGGAAATTATCACCGTAGAGGTCCTTACTTTGATGGTACTAATTTTGCAAGTTGGAAGCATAAAATGAAAATGCATATTCTTGGACATAACCCCGCCGTTTGGGCTATTGTGTGTGTTGGTTTGCAAGGTGACTTCTTTGATGGGAAAGAACCAAACCGTGAAGCTACCGCGGATGAGTTGAAGATGTTGCAATACAATGCTCAAGCTTGTGATATTCTCTTCAACGGATTGTGCCCCGAAGAATTCAACAAAATCAGCCGTCTTGAGAATGCAAAGGAAATTTGGGACACTTTGATTGATATGAACGAAGGTACCGACTCCGTCAAGGAATCCAAGTTGGATGTGCTTCAAAGTCAACTTGACAAGTTCAAAATGAAGGATGGTGAAGGTGTCGCTGAAATGTACTCTAGGCTTGCTCTCATCACAAATGAGATTGCCGGCTTAGGAAGTGAAGAGATGACCGATAGATTCATCATCAAGAAGATTCTAAGAGCCTTGGATGGAAAATATGATACCGTGTGCACATTGATCCAAATGATGCCCAATTACAAAGATCTCAAGCCAACGGAGGTGATTGGAAGAATTGTTGCTCATGAGATGTCACTTAAGGATAAAGAGGAACTTCACAACAAATCAAGTGGTGCCTACAAAGCCTCATGTGAAGCTCCTACATCATCAAGTGAGAAACAAAACTTCAATGAAGAATTGAGCTAAATGGTGAAGAACTTCAACAAGTTCTACAAGAGTAGAAGCAAAGATAGAAGCTTCAAGTCAAGGTCCTACAATGACAAAAGATCTTCTAGTCGAGAGCAAAACTGCTACAGTTGTGGAAGACCCGGACACTATTCCAATGAGTGTACGGCTCCCCACAAGAGAAGAGAAGATTCTCCAAAAAGAAGAAGCAAAGAATCACCACCAAGAGAGAGAAGGAGTAGAGATGATCGTTATGAACGAAGATACTCACGGAGAAGCAAGGATTCGGAAAGGAAGGAAAAATCATCAAGGAGCTACACAAAACGAAGACATCAAGATCATGTTGGTGAATGGGTATCCGGCTCCGACTCCGACAGCCACTCCGAGAGAAGTTATCACTCCGACTCCGAAGATACTCAAGATGAAGGTGTTGCCGGTCTAGCACTTGTGTCAACCAACTCCTACGACATATTTGACTCACCAAATGAAGGAATTGGAAGATGCTTCATGGCCAAAGGTCCTAAGGTAACACACCCCGAGTATGTTGATTTCAATAGTGATGAAGATGACTTGTTAGGTGATGATTTGCTTGTTGACAACTCTAGTGATGAATACTATGATGAAACGTCAATTAATCATGCTAATCAAGATAAAACGAATGACAATGATAAGGAGAAGATTGAGGCCTTAACTAAAGAACTAAACACTCTTAAGTTAGCTCATGAAACTATCTTCGAAGATCATCGAGAACTTTTGAGGGCTCATGAGAAATTACGCTTTGAAAAGCTCAATCTTGAGCAAGAGCATGAGTTCTTAAAAGCAATCAATGATGATCTCCGCAAGAAAAGTTCTTCTTACATTGCCAAGCGTTTACTCTTATCCACTTACATGCCTCTAGTCAAGTCTAGTAACAAGAACAAGAAAGATTCTTCCTCTAGTAGTAACAATGATCATGCTAAATCCAATATTGTTGCTTCTGGTAGTTCTCTTGATTCCACTAATGATTCTCTTAGCCAAGTTACACTTGAGCAAGAAAATAGCTTATTGAAGGGAATTATAGAGAAAGGAGTGTACAAAAGCCTTGCCGGAGTAAGCAATTCGAGGAAATTGTGCGCAAGCAAGGAATGCACCGGAAGAATCAAGGTGTTGGTTTTGAACAAAAGTTCAATGCCAATGGAGTTGAGTGGGAAGAAGATCAATACCCCAAGATAAAGTTTGTTCCTCAACAAGAGAAGTATGATACCTCTTTCAAGGGGACACAAGCTCAAGATGATCTTCCACCACAAGACTACAAGCAAAAAGGCAAGGACAAGCTTCAAGAGGAGATTGATGCATTTGAAGAAGCTACTAAGACCTTAGTCAAGTGGATTCCCAAGACTACTTCAAGTTCCACTTCATCAAGTACGACTACAACTCCAAGGATTCCCATCAAGATGGTGTGGATCCAAAAGAAGAAGAACTAGAGAGTTCTTGAGGGTGACTCCACCAACATACTTCACTCTTATCATTTTGGCAAGAACAAGTGCAATCAACTTCCACATCTTGCACTAGTTCAAGGAGTCACAAACCCTCTTGTTGGTAAGACAAGGGACAAGGTAACCTAAAAGTTTTCATGGACATCATCTTGTGTGTGCATCACTCTATGTCTATGGATATCCTTGTTTGTTCCTTGTGGGACTAACCCATGTAGGTATTGAAAGTGCAACTCACTCAAATGGATAGCTCCAAGTGATCTACATCAACATTGAGCATCCACATCTTCAACATCTACATGAAGTCATCATCGACAAAACCCGAGGTTAGTTCATCCCTCTAAGGGGGGATATCACATCTAGGGGGAGCTTTACTCTAAGACTTGAGCTAAAGCAACTCTAAAGATGTGAACACAACAATGCTTTATGTAAAAGTGGTAACCCCACTTGAGCTTAAACGATGAGTATGACCTATGATCAAGTGTTCTCACTTGACTCCTAAGTCAATATACTCATATATAGATGACCTTGTCATCGCAAAATTGCTTGGTAGATGCTAGAATTGGTTGTGCATGCCTTGTCACATATTTCATTTGCCATCTTATTGTGTGAGCATGCTGGTTGCATATTTTACTCATTCGAGGACATCCACTTGTTGTTTTGATTGTTCGGTTTTATTTCCTTTTGCCAAGTGGATGGACAAGAATGCCTAAGAACCTCCTCTAGCTATCTATGCTTTTCTCGTCTCAAACTCTATTCATGCTACATCACAAAATTTGATCAAGTCAGATTCGAACCACTCTGTGTGAGGAGCGCTCGGAGTCCCCGATTCGTCATAGACTTAAACTTCCAAAACCTCTTCATGATTATCGGTCTGACCGATACCCCACTTTCGGTCCTACCGAGATCATTAAGTTGATCTAGGTTTTCGATCTCGGTGCAACCGATTTGAACCTTTCGGTCACACCGAGTTGCAACAATTGTATACAGTTTTGCATCTCGGTGCCACCAAGTTGTTCCACTTGGTCACACCGACAGGGTCGGGCTATATATAGTCACGGGCAAAATTTGGAAATTTCTCCGAACCCCTTCGCCCGCGCGATAGTCTGCTCTGCCAACGTGGTCTCCGGATCGTCTTCTCGCCGCCAGCCGCCTCCAGTCGCTGGTCTCCATCACCGTCAATGGAAATTCAACCCCGCCGTTGCCGCCGTAGTGAGTCTCCGCCAAACTAGGGTATGGACTCGATCTTTTTGCTATTCTCCAATACGATTCTTAGCACATTGTGATCATCATGATTCTTGCCACGATTGAAACACTCCTATCCAGTCAATGCGCTCGTAGATTAGGTTTGATTCGAAAATTTTAGGGTTAGGTTTCCGCCGAAACCATCTCGGACCCACCGAGTTGAAAAACTCGGTCCCACCGATTTGGCTCATGCCATTGCACAAGTGAGACTCGGTCTGACCAAGAATTACTTATCGGTGTGACCGATTTTGGAACTTTGTGAAACCCTAGCAGTCTCGGTGCCACCGAACTGTGACTCGGTCTGACCGAGTTCACTAGTTTAGGTTCCAAAACTGCTTCGGTATCACCGAGTTTGAAAATCGGTAGATCCGAGATGATTTCAGTGGGAAACTAAAACTAAGTTTTTGGATCATTCTTTTGCAAAAATCTCTGCATTTTGTGATGCTCATCTATTCTACCTCATCTATAAACTATTCACAGGGTCAGCAGTCAGAGTTTGCATCATGTCAGACCAAAGTGACAGCCAGAACTTGTCAGAGCAGCAAGTGCAGATGAGTGAGGGCACTAGTCCCTCCAGCTCTTCAGATGATGGCAGCAGAAGTACTCCTAGCAATCTGCCTAAAGCTGCCACCAGACAGAGGAAGAAGAGAACTTCAGATTCTGAGGATGAAGATTATGTGGCAGAAGAGGAAGCAACTTCCAAGAGAGTTGAGCCAGCACAGGGCACAAGGCCAGCAGGCAGGCAGCCTATGCCAAAGGCCAGAGCTTCAATCAAGATTTCTGAGAAGCCCACTCCCATAGAGCCAGTTGCTGCTGAAGGCAAGAAAAGAAAGGAAAGGGTGAAGAAGACCGTAGCCAGAGTGCTTGGAAAGGCTTCCATCATGGAAGAGGAAGAGGAAGAAGAGGTTCCTGCACCAGCACCTAAGGCACCTAAGCTTATGGGTGATGCTATCAGGACAGGGGCTGCCACATCTAAGCCCAAAGAAGCACCCAAAGCTGCCTGAAGCTGCAGAAGAAGATGATGAAGAGCAAGTACTCAGAAAACTCAAGCCCAAGATCCCAGACCACGATGATGCTCATCCTGTGGCTAAGGACATGAAGCTCAGGAGAGATTCAGGGCTCAGGAAGTGGAGAGAAGCAGATCCGTATGCTTCAAGGAGAAGAACTGCTGTGGATTACAGATTTCACACCAAGGAACAGCAGGACTTCTATGAGACAGTTTTGCTTGACAAGAAGCCAATAGTCTGTGACATGAGATGGGTTGATTGGGAGTACATCAAGGACAACGAAGAGTACTACCCTGGTGTGATTGACAGCTTTAGTGCTTGTGGAGTTTCAGACTTTGTTGGGCAGAAGCTCACAAAGTGGAATGAGGAGCTTATCATGCAATTCTACTCCACGGCACACTTCTACCCAGATGGAAGGATCACATGGATGTCTGAAGGTACGAGGTACCAATCTACTGTTGCTGAGTGGGCACAGCTCATCAATGCCCCTGAAGAGCATGAGGATGACTTGGATATCTATGCCAAGAAGAAGATGGATCATAACTCAATGTCCAATATGTACAAAGAAATTCCAAATGAAGCTCTTGAAACTTTCAAATTTGGCTCAGTGCATTATCTTCTGTCAGGGCTGCCAACTATTAATTGGATTTTGAGGCACACTCTCTTGCCCAAGTCAGGTGATCACAAGATGATCAGAGGCCATGCAATCAATTTGCTTCATGTATTTGATGTGCCACAGAAGTTCAAGGTGATGAGCCTCATGGTAGAGACCATTAAGAGGACAGCAGCTGATCAGAAGAGGAGTTGTGGATATGCCCCTCAAATTCAGGAGCTCATTAACTCCAAGATGGGCACGGGCATATACTTATTGGACAAGGAACACCTGCCCATCCGTCCAGATTTTGAGGATAATCAAGTGGTCATGACTGAGAATGAACCATCGTCTGCCCAAGCACAAGCAAAGAAGGAGAAGGCAAGGAAGGAGAAAGCTGCCAAGATGCCAACTCAAGAGGAGGCATCTGAGTATTTCTTGAAAACCAAACAAGAGCAGCTTGGTTACCTAATTGCATCCACCCTGCGGATTGAGAAAGGACTAGCCACCCTAACTCAGAACCAGGCAAGCCTAGAGAGAATCATGGAACAAAAGTTCTACGACTTGGATGTCAAGGTGATAGAGATTCAGACTGCAGTGGAGCAGCTCCAAGATGATATGCAGGAGAGGAAAGGGAAGACAACCACTGATGCCTTTGCCAGAGTGCCACGAGGTCCGAGGTCGTCTGCAGTGCCAGTTCCTGACACAAGAGCAACTGCCTCAGCTCCAGCCGTAGCACCAGCCCAACCTGCTCCAGCGTCTACTTCAGCTCCAACTCCAGCGTCTACTTCAGCGTCTACAGAAGCCTTCATCCTTGGAGTGCTCCGGACTCCACCACCACCAGAAGATCAAGCTCGAGAGTCGATCTAGCACTATGCATTTTCTAGGAACTTTTTGGTAACTTGTTGCCAAAGGGGGAGAAAATGTATAGATCATAGGCTTCGAGAGAGAGAGAGTGTTGCTTTTATTCTCTCTTGCTTTATTTGGTGGTTTCTCGAACTTTGTTTGCTTATGAGTGCTTGAGATACTATGCTTGTGAGACATTGATGATCATGTGTTTGATCATAAGCTACACTTAATGTTTGCTTAATGCTATGATCTTATCTATCTTATGTGATCATTCACTATTCTTGGTGATGAGTGCATGTATTTCATTCTTATCATTTTAAGCGCTCCACCAAGATGTATGTGACATGGAAGAGTAACCCATGACTCTAGCTCTTTGTGCATTTGCAGTCCAAAGCAAATTTTAAATATGCACAAATTTAGGGGGAGCTCTTACTTGTCACATACTTCTCAAAGCGACAATATATTTCATGCTTATTATCATTTGTCGAAGCTTTGATCTATATGTTGTCATCAATTACCAAAAAGGGGGAGATTGAAAGTGCAACTATCCCTAGGTGGTTTTGGTAATTCATAACAACATTTAGCTCATTGAGCTAATGCTATTCCAAGACGACTACTTCAGGAAAGCTCAATGATTGGCATGGCATGGATGTGAAAGTGGAACCCTCAAAATGCTAAGGACAAAGGATTGGCTCAAGCTCAAAAGCTCAAGACACTTCATTTTATATTTTAGTGATCCAAGATCACATTGAGTCTTTAGGAAAAGCCAATACTATCAAGGAGGGATGAGGTGTTGCTTAATGAGCCTCTTGCTTCATGTGCTTAATGATATGCTCCAAAACCCTCAACTACTTTCCCATATCCACATATGACCTAAACCCTAAGCCAAACTCGGTCATACCGATTCTTTCTATCCGGCGCCACCGAGTTTCACTTGTCATAAGCCACTGCCAAACCCTAGCAATTCGGTTCTACCGATAAGGATCTCGGTCCACCGAGATGGGGTTGCAAACTCTCTGTTTCCCTTTCGTAACTTTTCGGTCCACCGAAAGAGCGAATCGGTCCCACCGAGATTGCAATGTAAACTCAGTGTTTCCCTTTTGTAACTTTTCGGTCTCACCGAAAGAGCAAATCGGTCCCACCGAGTTTGCCTGACCAACTCTCTGGTTAGCTAATACCAAATTCGGTCTCACCGAGTTTGTGTAATCGGTCTCACCGAGATTAGTAGGCCCAAACCCTAACCATATCGGTCCTACCGAGTTGCATGTCAGTCCCCCACCGAAAATCTCTAACGGTCACTAGGTTTACTTTTCGGTCCGACCGAGTTTGTTGATTCGGTCCCACCGAGATTGGAAAACTGTGTGTAACGGTTGGATTTTGTGTGGAGGCTATATATACCCCTCCACCTCCTCTTCATTCATGGAGAGAGCAATCAGAACACATACACAATTCCAACTCATATGTTCTGAGAGAGAACCACCTACTCATGTGTTGAGACCAAGATATTCCATTCCTACCATATGAATCTTGATCTCTAGCCTTCCCCAAGTTGCTTTCCACTCAAATCTTCTTTCCACCAAATCCAAATCCTATGAGAGAGAGTTGAGTGTTGGGGAGACTATCATTTGAAGCACAAGAGCAAGGAGTTCATCATCAACACACCATTTGTTACTTCTTGGAGAGTGGTGTCTCCTAGATTGGCTAGGTGTCACTTGGGAGCCTCCGACAAGATTGTGGAGTTGAACCCAAGGAGTTTGTAAGGGCAAGGAGATCGCCTACTTCGTGAAGATCTACCGCTAGTGAGGCAAGTCCTTCGTGGGCGATGGCCATGGTGGGATAGACAAGGTTGCTTCTTCGTGGACCCTTTGTGGGTGGTTGCTTCTTCGTGGACCCTCGTGGGTGGAGCCCTTCGTGGACTCGCGCAACCGTTACCCTTTGTGGGTGGAGCCCTCCGTGGACTCGCAACCGTTACCCTTGGTTGAAGTCTCCATCAACGTGGATGTAGGATAGCACCACCTATCCGAACCACGGGAAAAACATCCGTGTCTCCAATTGCGTTTGAATTCTCCAAACCCTTCCCTTTACATTCTTGCAAGTTGCATGCTTTACTTTCCGCTGCCAATATACTCTTTGCAGCGTCACAACGTAACTGGGTGGCTATAAAGGTACACTACGGGTATCTCGAAAGTGTCTATTGGGTTGGCACGAATCGAGACTGGGATTTGTCACTCCGTGTAAGCGGAGAGGTATCTCTGGGCCCACTCGGTAGGACATCATCATAATGTGCACAATGTGATCAAGGAGTTGATCACGGGATGATGTGTTACGGAACGAGTAAAAGAGACTTGCCGGTAACGAGATTGAACAAGGTATCGGGATACCGACGATCGAATCTCGGGCAAGTATCGTACCGCTAGACAAAGGGAATTGTATACGGGATTGATTAAGTCCTTGACATCGTGGTTCATCCGATGAGATCATCGTGGAGCATGTGGGAGCCAACATGGGTATCCAGATCCCGCTGTTGGTTATTGACCGGAGAGTTGTCTCGGCCATGTCTGCATGACTCCCGAACCCGTAGGGTCTACACACTTAAGGTTCGATGACGCTAGGGTTATAGGGAAAGTATGTACGCGGTTACCGAATGTTGTTCGGAGTCCCGGATGAGATCTTGAACATCACGAGGAGTTCCGGAATGGTCCGGAGGTAAAGATTTATATATGGGAAGTCCTGTTTTGGTCACCGGAAAAGTTTCGGGTGCTATCGGTAATGTACCGGGACCACCGGGAGGGTCCCGGGGGTCCACCAGGTGAGGCTACCTGCCCCAGAGGGCTGCGTGGGCCAAGTGTGAGAGGGGACCAGCCCCAGGTGGGCTGGTGCGCCCCCCCACCAGGGCCCAAGGCAAAGAGAGAAGGGAAAAAGGGAAACCCTAGGCTTAGATGGGCCTAAGGCCCACCTAGTGGTGCGCCCCCCCTCTCTCCCCCCTTGGCCGCCCCCTAGATGGGATCTAGGGCTGGCCGCCACCCCTAGGGATGGAAACCTAGGTGGGGGCGCAGCCCCTCCCTTTCCCCTATATATAGTGGGGTTTTGGGCTGCCATACACACGAGAACATCTCCTTCTTGGCGCAGCCCTACCCTTCTCCCTCCTCGTCTCTTGCGGTGCTTGGCGAAGCCCTGTTGGAGTACCGCGCTCCTCCACCACCACGCCGTCGTGCTGCTTCTGGATGGAGTCTTCCCCAACCTCTCCTTCTCCCCTTGCTGGATCAAGGCGTAGGAGACGTCACCGGGCTGTACGTGTGTTGAACGCGGAGGTGCCGTCCGTTCGGCACTAGGATCATCGGTGATTTGGATCACGACGAGTACGACTCCATCAACCCCATTCACTTGAACGCTTCTGCTTAGCAATCTACAAGGGTATGTAGATGCACTCTCCTTCCCCTCATTGCTAGATTACTCCATAGATTGATCTTGGTGATGCGTAGAAAATTTTGAATTTCTGCTACGTTCCCCAACACCTCCGCACTCCGCGTGTCGTCCCTCGATCATCTTCGGCTCTACTTTGAAGGTCTTGAGCCATAGTTCGAAGTGGGGAGTAATACGGAGGAAGGCTTCACACACGATGATGAATGAGGAAATATGGAGGATGGACTCCGGAGCTAAGTCGTGAAATTCTAGCCCATAATAAAACATGAGCCCCCTCAAGAAAGGGATCCGTCGGGAAGCCTAGCCCCCGAAGGAAGTGAGACATTAACACCACACTCTCACCAGGCTTGGGAGTGGGAATGACCTGCCCTTGAGCAGGCAGCCTATGCCAGATTTCGTCGGTCAAGAACCTGGCCTCTCTCAACTTCAGCACGTCCTCCTCCGTGACGGAGGAGGGCATCCATCGGCCTCGAAGGTCGGAACCGGACATTGTCGAAGGTCCGAAGCGCCTGAAATCTGGAGCCTTGGGTGTTGGAACTCGAGGCAAAGGGCGAACTCGTTTGAGATTGAAAGAAAGGAGTAAGGCCTTGGTCTCTTTATAAGAGGTTGAATACCAAGGGCCCTCCCTGTGACCGTTTGGGACTCGCCTTTGATCGAGAGAACATACCAACGGGTACGGTTGGGTTACCCATGCCTGTATTGATGAGAATCCCGGAATAAGGGGACACGATCTCTGCTTTGACAAGACGTGCCAAGGAAACCGCCTCGCTAAATGCGCTGAGGTGGGACGGTAAAACGATTCGAATAAAGACTTGGACGTGGTGTGATGTCATGCTACGGAATACGTCAGCAGATTAGATTTGTGTAAATATTATTCTCTCTATGGCAATATGTGGAAACGTATTTTGCAGAGCCGGACACTACCTTTGTGTTCAAAATCTTCTATGAAGTACTTGGAGGAGGAACCCGCCTTGCAATGCCGAAGACAATCTGCGCGCCGGACTCGTCGTCATTGAAGCCTGGTTCAGGGGCTACTGAGGGAGTCCTGGATTAGGGGGTGTCCGGATAGCCGGACTATACCTTCGGCTGGACTCCTGGACTATGAAGATACAAGATTGAAGACTTTGTCCCGTGTCCGGAAGGGACTTTCCTTGGCGTGGAAGGCAAGCTTGGCGATACGGATGTTGGGGATCATAGCAGAAATTTAAAATTTTCTACGCATCACCAAGATCAATCTATGGAGTAATCTAGCAACGAGGGGAAGGAGAGTGCATCTACATACCCTTGTAGATCGCTAAGCGGAAGCGTTCAAGTGAACGGGGTTGATGGAGTCGTACTCGTCGTGATCCAAATCACCGATGATCCTAGCGCCGAACGGACGGCACCTCCGCGTTCAACACACGTATGGAACGGAGACGTCTCCCACGCCTTGATCCAGCAAGGAGGAGGGAGAGGTTGAGGAAGAGAGTCCAACAGCAGCACGACGGCGTGGTGGTGATGGAGTGGTAGTTCTCCGGCAGGGCTTCGCCAAGCTCACGCGGAGGAGGAGAGGTATTGGAGGGGAGGGGCTGCGCCAGGTTCAAGGGTGTGGCCGCCCTCCCACCCCTCCACTATTTATAGGTGGGAGAGAGGGGGCCGGCCCCCCTAGATCCCATCTAGGGTTGGGGGCGGCGGCCAAGGGGGGGAGGAGTGCCTCTCAAGTCAAGTGGAGGCCCTCCCCCTTAGGGTTTCCCCTCTCCCATGCGCATGGGCCTTGGGGGGGCTGGTGCCATTGGCCCATTAAGGTTAGGGCGCCCCCTACAGCCCATGCTGCTGTATTGGACATGGTGGAACATTTTCCGGACCTCTGGACCCCTCTGGAATCCTCTGGAACCTTTCGGAAGCTTCCCGGTACAATACCGGAAAAAACCGAACTTTTCCCGGAACCCGAACAACAACTTTCCATATATAAATCTTTACCTCCGGACCATTCCGGAACTCCTCGTGACGTCCAGGATCTCATCCGGGACTCTGAACAACATTCGGTAATCACATACAAGTCTTCCTAATAACCCTAGTGTCATCGAACCTTAAGTGTGTAGACCCTACGGGTTCGGGAACCATGCAGACATGACCGAGACAACTCTCCGGCCAATAACCAACAGCGGGACCTGGATACCCATGCTGGCTCCCACATGTTCCACGATGATCTCATCGGATGAACCACGATGTCGAGGATTCAATCAATCCCGTATTCAATTCCCTTTGTCCAGCGGTATTGTACTTACCCGAGGTTCGATCGTCGGTATCCCGATACCTTGTTCAATCTCGTTACCGGCAAGTCTCTTTACTCGTTCCGTAACACATCATCCCGTGATCAACTCCTTGGTCACATTGTGCACATTATGATGATGTCCTACCGAGTGGGCCCAGAGATACCTCTCCGTTACACGGAGTGACAAATCCCAGTCTCGATTTGTGCCAACCCAACAGACACTTTCGGAGATACCTATAGTGAACCTTTATAGCCACCCAGTTACGTTGTGACGTTTGGCACACCCAAAGCACTCCTATAGTATCCGGGAGTTGCACAATCTCATGGTCTAAGGAAATGATACTTGACAATAGAAAAGCTTTAGTATACGAACTACACGATCTTTGTGCTAGGCTTAGGATTGGGTCTTGTCCATCACATCATTCTCCTAATGATGTGATCCCGTTATCAACGACATCCAATGTCCATGGTCAGGAAACTGTAACCATCTTATTGATCAACGAGCTAGTCAACTAGAGGCTTACTAGGGACATGGTGTTGTCTATGTATCCACACATGTATGTGAGTTTCCTATCAATACAATTCTAGCATGGATAATAAACGGTTATCATGAACAATGAAATATAATAATAGCCAATTTATTATTGCCTCTAGGGCATATTTCCAACAACGGATATGTAGATCTCCTACCATTGTAACCGACTCTGTGTAACCCTAGCCCTCTCCGGTGTCTATATAAACCGGAGGGTTTTAGTCCATAGGACGAACAACAATCATACCATAGGCTAGCTTCTAGGGTTTAGCCTCCTTGATCTCATGGTAGATCTACTCTTGTACTACCCATATCATCAATATCAATCAAGCAGGACATAGGGTTTTACCTCCATCAAGAGGGCCCGAACCTGGGTAAAACATTGTGTCCCCTGCCTCTTGTTACCATCCGGCCTAGACGCACAGTTCGGGACCCCCTACCCGAGATCCGACGGTTTTGACACCGACAGATCCCATCTCAGATTTCATGGCCTCAAGCCATTTCGCGGAATCTGGGCTCATCATTGCTTCCTCATAGTTCGTAGGTTTGTCATGGTCAAGTAACATGACATCCAGAACAGGATTACCGTACCACTCTGGTGCGGATCTCACTCTGGTTGACCTATGAGGTTCGTTAGTAACTTGATATGAAGTTACATGATCATCATCATTAGCTTCCTCACTAATTAGTGTAGAAGTCATAGGAACAGATTTCTGTGATGAACTACTTTCCAATAAGGGAGCAGGTACAGTTACCTCATCAAGTTCTACTTTCGTCCCACTCACTTCTTTCGAGAGAAAACTTCTTCTCTAGAAAGGATCCATTCTTACCAACAAATGTCTTGCCTTCGGATCTGTGATAGAAGGTGTACCCAACTGTCTCCTTTGGGTATCCTATGAAGACACATTTTTTCGATTTAGGTTTGAGCTTATCAGGATGAAACTTTTTTCACATAAGCATTGCAACCCCAAACTTTAAGAAATGACAACTTTGGTTTCTTGCCAAACCACAGTTCATATGTTGTCATCTCAACAGATTTAGATGGTGCCCTATTTAACGTGAATGCATCTGTCTCTAATGCATAACGCCAAAACGATAGTGGTAAATCTGTAAGAGACATCATAGATTGCACTATATCAAATAAAGTACGGAGTTTTTCATGGCGAGTAGTCTCGGATCCACTTCCTACTTGGGTTAACAAACACAAGAGAACTTTGGAAACCACCAATATTTTCCCCGTTTGCGGATTAGAACCTGAAGATAACTTCCACCCCTTGTGTCGATGCCCTAGAGCTCGTGAACTCTGGTAGTATATGTTTGGATGTGTGGAATTTTTCGGTTGTTGATCAAGTTCAAAACACGGGAAGGAGTGGTTGTTTCATGTGCTGGAGCCCTGATGTCTACTACACAACTTGTTATTGTAGACTCGTGTTGGGCCTCCAAGCGCAGAGTTTTGTAGGACAGTAGCAATTTTCCCTCAAGTGGATGGCCTAAGGTTTATCAATCCGTGGGAGGCGTAGGATGAAGATGGTCTCTCTTAAACAACCCTGCAACCAAATAACAAAGAGTCTCTTGTGTCCCCAACACTCCAAATATAATGATAATTTGTATAGATGCACTAGTTTGGCGAAGAGATGGTAGTAAAAGTGTAGTAATGATAGTAGATATTGATTTTTATAATAGGAACAATAAAAAACAGCAAGGTAGCAATTGATAAAATGGAGCACAAACGGTATTGCAATGTTTGAAAATGAGGCCTATGGTCCGTACTTTCGCTAGTGCAATCTCTCAACAATGGTAATATGATTGGATCATATAACCTTCCCTCAACGTGCGATGAAGAATCACTCCAAAGTTCCAATCTAGCGGAGAACATAAGAAGAAATTGTTTGTAGGGTACGAAACCACCTCAAAGCTATTCTTTTTGATCAATCTATCCTAGAGTTTGTCCTAAAATAACACGAAGCTATTCTTTCTGATCGATCTAACCAAGAGTTCATACTAAAATAACACCATATGATACACATAAACCAACTGTAATGTCACCTAGATACTCAAATGTCATGGCGAGTATCCGTGAGTTGATTATACGATATGCATCAAACAATTTCAGATTTATAATACTCGATCCAACACAAAGAACCTTAAAGAGTGCCCCAATATTTCTACCGGAGAAACAAAGACGAGAACGTGCATCAACCCCTATGCATAGATTACCCCAATGTCACCTCAGGAATTCGCGAGTAGAGTGCCAAAACACATATCAAGTGAATCAATATTATACCTCATTGTCACCAAAGGTATTCATAGCAAGATATACACCAAGTGCTCTCAAATCCATAAAAGCATTCAATCTGATAAAACGAAATATCAAAGGGAAAACTCAATTCACAACAAGATAGAGAGGGGGAAACACCATATGATCCAACAATATTAACAAAGCCCGCGATACATCAAGATCGTGACATCTCAAGAACACGAGAGTGGGGGAGAGAGGGGGGAGAGAGAGAGATTAAACACATAGCTACTGGTACAAACCCTCAGCCCCGAGGGTGGACTACTCCCTCCTCATCATGGTGGCCGCCGGGATGATGAATATGGCCACCGATGATGATTTCCCCCTCCGGCGGAGTGCCGGAACGGGGTCTAGAATGGTTTTTCATGGCTACAGAGGCTTGCGGCGGCGGAACCTCTAATCTAGGGTTATTTCTGATGGTTTCTCTATTTGTAGGATTTTTTGGCGTCGGTTTCACACGAAGATGGGCCTCGAGGTGAGCACAACCCATCAGGGCAAGCCAGGCCCCTCTGGCGCGCCATGGTGGGTTGTGCCCTCCTCTGTCTCTTCTGGCCCTCCCACGAAGCTTCGGGGGTCTCTTTTGTTCAAAAAAATCATCAAAAAGTTTCATCTCATTTGGAGATCTTTCATTTCTCCACAAAAAACAACACCACGGTAGTTCTCCTAAAAACAACGTTAGTCCGGGTTAGTTCCATGCAAATTATACCAAAACCATATAAAATTGTTGTAAACATAGCATGAATACTTCATAAATTATAGATAAGTTGGAGACGTATTAAGCCCCTACATGAAACCGAAAGATGCATGTTACTGATGACTATGGCATTGTTGATTCATCCGTAATGAAATTGTACACCATAAGAAGCCACCACCACTTGAAGTTTCCAAGAGATTTCGTGACAGATATTTGGAGTCTCTAATTGCTATAAAGTTGAACGCACATATGGATCCTGAGAAAGGGAAAACGCACATATCATTTGATTGCATGATGTACAAGACACCAGCTCAAGTTACGACTGCGCCCGCCCTCCCATGGTCTCCACCGCCAGCTGGGTAGATAAAGCTCAACTCAGATGGGCCTCATACAGTAGGAGGGGCTGGTGCAGGTATGGTGCTTCGAGATGCTCAGGAAGGCATAATCTTTTCTGCTTGCAGGATGCTATACTAATGTCGTGAAGCTCTAGAGGTAGAGTTGTGTGCTTGCATGAAAGGATTGTTGCTCGCGATTCAGAGAAGTGAGCTCCCATTAGCCATTGAGATGGATTCACTAGTTGCGGTCAAGATGATCCAGGGGCGAGATCAAGACATGTCCATCTATGCTTCTTTAGTAGAAGAGATTAGATATGTCTTATCTCTTCGTGAAAATTGTATTACTCATATAAGACGTTTTCAAAATAAGGTTAGCGGTAGCCTAGCGAATTTTTCTTGTGTAGAGAGAAGAACAATGACATGGATCGGCTCTGGTCCCTCATGTGCGTTTGAGCTAGCTTCTGATCATTGTTACACCTTGATGGTATGAGTAATACTACTTTTCACCCGCAATTTTTTTATTCTCATGCAGTGTACGTTCTCATCTAATTTTTGTTTTGCCCTTGTGCACCTGAAACATGTTCCATGTACGCGTTGTGCTGTAGGAAACTGCCATTATTAAACAATGATTGCTCAAGATATCAATGTTTTTTTCTCTTTTTAGTTTGTTTTTTCATCACAACTATATGCGTGGCCCAAGTTCACCTAAAATTTGATATGCATCTCTCTAAAAAATGATGTGTAGAACGCGAAGATAGCCTGGCGCGGCGGAGCGCGCCGTTGCATCTAGTACCATGTATCAACTGTCAAATCTTAGTAGAAAGATTCCTTGGAATAATAATTATTTATTTTCAGCTATTTTGGACCTTTCTTATAATCTTCAAAATGAAATAAATTCCGTAAGGGAATGGTAGGCTAAAAAGAAGAAAGAAAAAGAGTGATGGTTGTGGGTTAAAGTACAAGACGTTGCACAGGCGCGGGTTTGAGAAACAGGTTCGACCACGCCTTGTGGTCTAGGATATGTGCTTTGGTAGATTGGGCGTTAAGAATTTGGAACTACATGTGTTGGCTTTGAGAGTTAGGTGGGAGTAGTCGGGAGAATTTATCGCGAGAGGTCGTGGCAGGAGGGTGCTGATGATGGTGAACCCTGAGGCATGTGCGGTGTTCGACAACTTGCTGAAAATCACGGTTGGGGTTGACAACACAATGTTTTTTGGGGGGAGGGGGGAATGGATCCATGGTTTCTCGGCGCACGGTTCAACACCCCCCTTGATCTTTGCAAGGGTGTTTAACAAGTGCTCATCAATAGCATGTGGGTGGAGGATATCTAGGACGGGTTCTCCTTCACGACACAGCTCAGTTACATCCATCTATTACAGGCGATCACCACAAATGTGAGAGACCCTAACGCTCCAGACTGCTTTGCTTGGCCCTGCATGTCTTCATGTGTGTATTTCACCAGCTCAGTGTACAAAAGGCATCGTATGGGCTTGACCAGATCTTCAACGAATGAGTCCGTCTAGAGAAGCAGGGATCTCCTTAAATGCATCTCGACAACGATAAGCCATACATCGTTCTCCAACGACTTTGGACCTTGGACCGCCATGCAAGGCATGGGTTGCAGGATCAACCATCGGCTTGCAGGCAACATGGCAATTTTTTTTTGCTTGATGGTTGAAGGGGAAAGAGAACTTCTGGTGTGCGTAGAAGCGAGGGTTCTGTTGGGGAACGTAGCAAAAATTCAAAATTTTCCTACGTGTCACCAAGATCTATCTATGGAGAGACCAGCAACGAGGGGAAGGAGAGTGCATCTACATACCCTTGTAGATCGCTATGCGGAAGCGTTCAAGTGAACGGGGTTGATGGATTCGTACTCGTCGTGATTCAAATCACCGATGACCAAGTGCCGAACGGACGGCACCTCCGCGTTCAACACACGTACAGCCCGGTGACGTCTCCCACGCCTTGATCCAGCAAGGAGAGAGGGAGAGGTTGAGGAAGACTCCATCCAGCAGCAGCACAATGGCGTGGTGGTGGTGGAGGAGCGTGGCAATCCTGCAGGGCTTCGCCAAGCACCACAGAAGAGGAGGGAGGGAGAGATGCAGGGCTGCACCAACGTGAGATCGAATCACCTGTGTTATGGGCAGCCCTATGCCTCATATATATAGGGAAGGGGAGGGGCTGCGCCCCCTCTAGGGTTCCCACCCCTAGGGGGGGCGGCAGCCCTAGATGGGGAGCAAGGGGGCGGCCAAAAGGGGATGGGAGAGGGAGGCGCACCAATATGGGCCCTAAGGCCCATATCCTATTAGGGTTTTCCCCCTCTCCATCTCTTAGGCGCATGGGCCTTAGTGGGGCTGGTGCCCTTGGCCCATGTAGGCCAAGGAACACTCCCTACAGCCCATGTGGCCCCCCCGGGGCTGGTGGCCCCACTTGGTGGACCCCCGGGACCCTCCCGGTGGTCCCGGTACATTACCGATAAACCCCGAAACTCTTCCGGTAACCAAAACAGGACTTCCCATATATAAATCTTTACCTGCGGACCATTCCGGAACTCCTCGTGACGTCCGGGATCTCATCCGGGACTCCGAACAACATTCGGTAACCACATACAAACTTCTTTTATAACCCTAGCGTCATCGAACCTTAAGTGTGTAGACCCTACGGGTTCGGGAGACATGCAGACATGACCGAGACGTTCTCCGGTCAATAACCAACAGCGGGATCTGGATACCCATGTTGGCTCCCACATGTTCCACGATGATCTCATCGGATGAACCACGATGTCAAGGACTTAATCAATCCCGTATACAATTCCCTTTGTCTAGCGGTACGATACTTGCCCGAGATTCGATCGTCGGTATCCCGATACCTTGTTCAATCTTGTTACCGGCAAGTCTCTTTACTCGTTCCGTAACACATCATCCCATGATCAACTCCTTGATCACATTGTGCACATTATGATGATGTCCTACCGAGTGGGCCCAGAGATACCTCTCCGCTTACACGGAGTGACAAATCCCAGTCTCGATTCGTGCCAACCCAACAGACACTTTCGGAGATACCCGTAGTGTACCTTTATAGCCACCCAGTTACGTTGTGACGTTTGGCACACCCAAAGCACTCCTACGGTATCCGGGAGTTGCACAATCTCATGGTCTAAGGAAATGATACTTGACATTAGAAAAGCTATAGCATACGAACTACACGATCTAGTGCTATGCTTAGGATTGGGTCTTGTCCATCACATCATTCTCCTAATGATGTGATCCCGTTATCAACGACATCCAATGTCCATGGTTAGGAAACCATAACCATCTATTGATCAACGAGCTAGTCAACTAGAGGCTTACTAGGGACATGGTGTTGTCTATGTATCCACACATGTATCTGAGTTTCCTATCAATACAATTATAGCATGGATAATAAACGATTATCATGAACAAGGAAATATAATAATAATCAATTTATTATTGCCTCTAGGGCATATTTCCAACAGGTTCGACACATTGGTGCCTGCGACTGCTTTGTCTTTTTGTTAACAATGAAAAGCATGAGTGTTCAACAGAGTGGAGCGGCATAAACCAGGCAAATTTTGTTCCCAAAATCTTATAAATGCACGCGCACTTTTTAACCACACCGAGCGGCCGGCTGGGAACCGCACGATTTCTATCGCGCGTGTGCATCCCTCCTTCAGGTGCCACCTGGTCGGCAGCGTACGCGTCGCTCTGGTTCGATCCACGCTGCTCGCCTCGCTACCCTGGTTGCTTCACATCACGCCACCAACAAACCACCAGGGCGGGGCGGACGGGTGTGTCCACTACTTCCGTCGCGTCCGGCGACCGCCGCCGACCGGCCGCCGGAGCGCGCCATCGTCCTCCGCACCATCCTATTCCCGTTCATCTTCTCCTACCTCCCACGGCTCCCTCCATGCACGCACTCAAACACAGACTCGCACCACCACGCCATGGTCATGGGCTCGTGGCCGCAAGCCAGGCATGCCGCCGCTGTTCGGCTTGGCCATCCACCACCCAAAGTTGGTTGCTCCTCTCGCCAGACTTCTTACTCTGCCCATCTCCTCAGCCAGCCAACCATAGCCGGCCCTCATGCGCCCAGAAGATGTTCGATTAATTGCCCCACCAAGGAGATTGCATTGATGGCCCTAGATTAAAGGTATGATTCTTCTTGATCAGTGATTGCTATTAGAATTCACACTACTATAGAATGTACATAGTGACCAAGAGTAACTGCAATTTATGCACTTCCAATTCAAGTTGTGCGAGAGAGAATGAAATAGGAACAGGAAAGTGTCACCCACCATGCATATTCAACAGATTTAATGAACTAAAAATATTATTGAATGAACAGATCCAAGGTTATTTTATTTGTGCATGAATGATGCTTGTTTTTTGTAACTTGTCTCGCAATGCTTTTTTTCTTTATATGTTGGACATGATGCCCGGATGCATTCTGTTTTTCTTTTCCTGTATGCTGGACATGTCATCTTGTTTTTTTTGTATGCATGACTTATATGCCACACACTCTCATCGTATTAGCTCACGGGACGTGGAGTTGCACACTATCGTCGGCATAGTTGCACACGCATGGCCACATAGTTGCACACTCTCGTCCATATAGTCATACACGTATAACCATGAAGTTGCATACTCTCGACAACATAGTGATGGATGCGCGACCGCGGAGGTGCACACTCTCCCCGGCATGGTCGCACATGCGTGGTCAGGAAGTTGCACACTCTCGTCCGCATAATCGCACACACATGGCTGCAGGAGGTGCACATGCGCGGCCGAAGGTTGCACGAGCGCGACCACGGAGTTGCGCACTCTCATCTGCATAGTCTTGGTTGAATATCACGATCTTACATTTGTGGTGCTTTTTTGCTTGAGTAAATTGTTAAATAGTTGTAGCCTTGTAGTTGCACACATAGTAGTTTTTAGTTGTATATATGATTTAGAAAGTTGCACAACACGATGATACTAAGTAGGTTAGATATTTTTCGCTTAAGTTGATCTATTTTTGCTTGTGATATTTTTAGTTGGCATCCACAGTAGTTATAGTTGCACACGTAGTAGTTCTTAGTTGGTTACGATCATTAGAAAGTTGCACAACACGACAATACAAAGATGGTTAGATGATTTCTTGTGCTTGCATTGCTTTCTCAAGTATAGCTAGACGGGTGACATTGTAAGCTCGATCAACAACCGCTGCACACTGAAAGACTGTCGCACGAATGAGCACAGAGTTGCATAGTCTTGTCGGCATAGTCGCACACACACAGTCGAGAAGATGCACACTCTCGTCAGCATAATAGCTCACACATGACTACGGGAGTTGCATACATATGGCGGCATAGTCGCATATGCACGACCACGGAGTTGCACACTCTCATTAGTGTAGTAGCTTACGTATGACTGTGGAGTTATACACTCTCATTGTCATAGTCGCACACAGTGACAGCGGAGTTGCACAATCTCGCTCGCATAGTCGCACACGCACGGCCGCAGAGTTGCACACTTTCATCGGTATAGGTGCCCACTCTCTTTCGCTGCGGGAGTTGCACACTCTCGTTGGTATAGTAGTTCATGCAAGATTGCGGGAGTTGCACACGTGCGACGACATTGTTGCACACACAGGACCACGAAGTTGCACACTCTCGTTGGCGCAGTAGCGCATGCACGGCCGCAGAGTTGCACACTCTCGTCGGCATAGTCGCACATGTGTGGCCGCGGAGTTGCACACTCTCGTTCGCATAGTCGCACATGTACTGCTGCGGCAGGTGCTAATGCACGGCCGTGGAATTGCACACTCTCGACGGCATAGTCGCATATGCATGGCCACGGAGTTGCACAATCTCATCTGCATAGTCGCGCATGAATTGTTGTGGGAGGTGCTCACGCCCGGATGCAGAGTTGCACACTTTTGTCAACATAATCGCACATGTGTGGCCATGGAGTTGCACACTCTTATTCGCATAGTCGCACACATATTGATGCGGGAGTTGCACATGTACAATGGGGTAGTTGCTCACGCACTACTACGGAGTGCACACCCTGGCCGACATAGTTGCTCACACATGGACTGCGGGGTGGCATAATCTTATAGGATAGTCCCTCAAACGCGGCTGCGGGGGCTGCACACGCGCGATGACTACCAGGCAGTTGGCCAGGGCACCGAGGCAGCTGCGAAATTGCAATTTCATTGTTAGAGAGTAGTATCGGGTGATGTCATCAGTGAAAATTGCATATCCACAGTTAGAGGAAAAAGTTGCACATGAACTGTCAGCTAGTTGCACATCGACGGCTAAACAGTAGCATCAAACGGAGACTAAATTGCACACACAAAAGTTCGATGAAACATACATATGCGGGATCTAGTTTCGAAGAGCATACCACCATGGTTCCAACGGTGAAAACGGATCTTAATTCCGATGTGCGGTTTGAAAATTATGACTTTAAAAAAAATAAAACTCAAATTAAATATGTTCACACTTGTTTACATGGATACTTTTGTAATATTTTTCTGTTTACATAGTACTTTTTCTAATATATGAATTATAATTGTTTTTTATAAAATTAAGGGACAATTATCACTATTTAATCATTATTAGGGGACAAAACAAATTCTACTTTTGGCCGGCCGCTCACGAAAGCCAGCGAGCAGCCGGCCGCTAGCTATCCTCGTCCAATTTTGTTTGAATTGCTGAGTGGAAACAAGCATGATTTGGTGTTGGAGGCCTACAACATTCTGTGAGATATGAACCTAGGATAGTTGTGTGGTGTGGTGTGGGTATTCGGTTGTGAGATATTCTCAGAAGAGCTCCCCCGAGTACGGCTTTAATTGGGATTTGGCAGGCAACATAATCTGACTAGGTAAATAATTCATGTCGACCGACGGGTTAAGATCTGCGCCAGTCGCTCCAAGCATTTACCTAATGGTCCAACAACCGTTTTATATCCTCTGCCTTATCTCTACCCAAAAGCAAGCCATCTCCTACCTCCCGTGAGCACACCCGATCCCCTTTTTCCTTGGCTTCTTTTCCATGGCAACAAGCCGTCTCTTGCATCCCATCGACCCAACATGGCAATGGGTACCCGCTACCCGCGAACCCGGCGGGTAAAAACCCTATTAGGGTAAGGGTATGGGAAATTAAAATACCCATGGGTTTCTAAATGGGAAAATATCATACCCAATGGGTAAGGCGGGTACGGGTATGGGAAGGCAATACCCATACCCGCAAACCCTCAAACCCGTATAAAAATAGCCATGTCAAGTAGGTCCATGTGTCATTGACTTATTAGATGAAAAAATCCTAAGCTAGCAGTGGCCCAACCGCACGCCCGCACACCACGCCCCCACCCCTTCGAATTCTAAACCGCGCCCCCACCCCACCCCTTCCAATTCTCCAGTCACAGCCACCGCCTGTTGTGCGCCCTGACCTGCTAACCCTAGGCGGTCGGCGCCGCCGCCAACCGCAGCCAGGCCACGCTGTCATCCGCCGTCGTTACCTGCTCCTTCTCCTGATCTCCTTGCGCCTGCTCCTCTGGCCTCCTTCTACCACGCATAGGCACGGCCGCACCACCAGGCCTTCATCGCAACGACGCGGCCAGCGGCTGCCGTCGGCCTCGTGCACGCGTCCCTCGCCAGGCGGCCAAAAATCGTCCATCCATCCACACGCCATGGAGACCGGCATAGCAGACAACCAGGAGGTGCAGCAGTCCGACGCCGGCAAGCTTCCTCGCGCAGGTCCCGTGGATGGCATCGACGGGAATAGTTCTCACGGGACAACATGGTCGTCAAAGTGCACTTCTTTGCCTGGCTCCTCATGCCTCCAGCCACCTTCAAAAGGGCAGATGCCTGGGCGTGGTCATGGCCGCGGTGGCTACAAGGTCGGGCGTGGTCGTGGCCGTGGCCGTGGCTCTACTACAGAACGTCCGGCTGCTCCTATAAGGAAGACATTTGCTCCGCCAACGAAAAAGGCGAAAATTTGGTGAATAGTTCTGTCCATCACAAAGACACTTTATTAATTTGATTTGATGCATGAATGTGTTGATGACTGATCTATTGATAAATGTATATGATGTATGAATTGATTCTTTTAATATCTTGATGGATGTTTAGTCAATATTGAGCATGCTCTTGTATATTATCCTTGATTGTTTAGTTAATATTGAACATGTTCTTGTTAAAATGAGCATATAACATGCTGTTTGTATAGTACTATTAGATAATTTACCTTATACTATTTTTGCATAACACATGATGTTTGTGTACTTTCCGATTAGATGATTTGTTTTGTGGCATGTACAAGTTTCCAATTCATTGATGTCATTTTTTTGTGCAGTGATACAACTACCAATGGCCAAAGCCAAGAGGATAGCCCCATCGAGTCCGTCGATGAAGATGGAAATACTATTTATGTTTCCGATGGAAAAGAAGATGATGCCGAAGAGATGGAGACTCAACCTTCTACGCGCAAGCTTACGTCTAAGGTTTGGTTGGAAATGGAGAAGGTGAGGATCAATGGAGAATGGAAGGCCAAATGTAATTGGTGTCATAAGATACTCACCACAGGATCGAGGAGTGGAACTAAGCATCTTGGGGTACATCTTAAGATTTGCACTCAAAAGAAGTTGAAGACCAAGGGTGGCAAAACTTTGAGTCAGTCCTCATTGAAGGTGAGTGCCAATGAGGATGGGAAAGTGAGCATGGAGAGCTACACTTTTGATCAAGAGTATGCTAGAGCGGAGCTTGGGAACATGTTGGTCTTGCATGATTATCCTTTGTCTATGGTGGACCATATTGGCTTTAGGAGATTTGTTGCTGCACTTCAACCATTATTCAAGTTGCATACAAGAAATACTATTAGGTAATTTTATATGTCTTCCTTTGTTTTACTTCATGTTTCTTCTTTGGCATGACTAAATAACATTCCTTTTCTTTTGTTTTGTAGAACTGACATTGAGGAAAGGTATAAAATAGAAAGGAAAAGGCCATCGAGTACATGACTATGGTCCAATCAAGGGTTGCAGTGACCACCGATATGTGGACCTCCGATAGCCAAAAGAAGGGGTATATGGCAATTACAACTCATTTCATCGACGAGTCTTGAAGGCTAAGGAACATTCTCATGAGGTATATTGCATTCTCATGTACATGTTCGGCGGTTCATTAAGCTTTTGCCAACTCTCTAATTGTTGCATTTGTGTGCATATTGTAGGTTTATTTATGTGCCAGCACCACATAATGCAGAAGTTATAGCTGAGAACCTCCATGAGTCATTGGTCGAATGGAATCTAGATGAAAAGCTCTTGACCGTGACAGTTGATAATTGCAATGTCAACGACAAGGCAATTGAGGTGATTATGAGCAAGATAGGCAAAAGTAAGCTTCTTTGTGAAGGTACTCTACTTCACATGCGTTGTTGTGCCCATATTTTGAATTTGGTAGTGAAGGATGGATTAGATGCCATGAAATCAGCTATAGAAAACATCCGTGAAAGTGTTGCATATTGGACTGCCTCACCCAAAAGGATAGAGACATTTGAGGATATGGCCAAGTATAAGAAAGTAAAAATAACAAGGAAGTTGAGACTTGATTGCAAGACTAGGTGGAACTCTACTTTCACAATGCTTGACATAGCTTTACCTTATAGACTTGTGTTTGAATGTTTAAAATAAAAGGACAAGCAATATGAGTGGCTACCTAGTTCGGAAGAATGGGCTTTCGCTACCGATGTTGTAGAGAGACTTAGATTGTTCTTTGAAGTAACTGAGCTATTTTCTGGAACTGATTATGTGACTGCCAATGTTTACTTTCCTAAGATATGTGGAATTAAAATAAAAATGAGACAGTGGGAAACTTCTAGCAACGAAACTGTCCAAAACATGACAAAAAGCATGGCTGAAAAATTTGATAAGTATTGGACCGACATCCAAGGTCTAATGGCTGTAGCTACACTTCTTGATCCTCGGTACAAGAAGCAAATGTTGGTAGCTTGCTTTGCCATGTTGCATGGTATTGAGCCATCTTGTTATGAATGTACTACAAAAGTTGATGACATAGTTGCTAGTCTGCATTCATTGCTGGACCACTATGAAGTGGAAAGTGAGGCATACAAACCGGATGAAGAATCTATGTTGTCTACAATGAAAGCTCCTGCAATCATGAGTGTGTTCCAAAACATTGTAGCTCAGCAAATGCCTGCAACTGCTAGACTTTAAGGTGAAATAGAGCAATACTTGAATGATGGTTTAGTGCCTTACACTGAAAAGTTTAATGTGTTGGATTGGTGGAAGGTGGCTGGAACAAGGTATCCAACCTTAAGGAAAGTTGCAAGAGACATATTTGCTATTCCTGTTACAACTGTTGCTTCAGAATCAGCCTTTAGTACAAGTGGTAGAAAGCTCAATGAGCATAGAAGCCGATTGACATCTGATATGGTCGAGGTTTTAATGTGCTCACAAGATTGGCTTAGAAACAAGTACAAAGGTGAGTAAATAGTGCACATTATTAATATTTTCTCTTTTTTTCATGTTGTTGACATTTGTCTACTTTTGTAGATGCTTACACAGGAGAAGCTAGCTTTTGGACTTGCCTTCAGGACATTCAAGAAGGGATACAGGTTAGTGCTTAAGAATTGCAAACATATCTTGTATACATAAAGCTCTCAAGTTCACATGTCTCACAATTCCCAAATTAGGATTTGGCGGTTTGAGATGCGAAGGCTCATGAAGTGAGTACAAGATGAAATCTACTCAAGTTGGTTTGGTGTCATGTGGGAGAGGCTCAAGTGGCTACAATGACTATGTGTCCAACTTATTTGTGTGTTGAACCTACTTTTGTGTTGAGGTTGAACTTATTTGTCTTGAACCAACATGTGTGTTGAACTTAAGTGGCTGAAATGACTTATGTGTGTGTGTGTGTGCTGAAATGCTGAAATTTATGTTGAAATGCTGAAATGAGATATAACTATGTGCTGAAATGCTGAAATAGATGTGCTGAAATGTTACGTATATGTGCTGAAATGCTATATATATGTGCTGAAAAGTTATATATGCGCTGAAATATTGTATATTTGTGCTGCTGCATATATGTGCTGAAATATTGTATATTTCTGCCGAAATGCTGCATATATGTGCTGAAATGTTGTATATATGTGCTAAAATGTTGTCAACACGTGTCAAAATGCTGATATTTAATTCCCAAGTATACACGCCTAGCTGGGTATTTTTACCCGCTGGTATTACCCGTACCCAGCCGGGTACGGGTATGGGAACAATTTGAAACCCGGGGCGCGAGTATGGGTACGGGTATGGGCGGAAAATTTTGGGGCGGGTGCGGGTATGGGCACGTAATACCCATACCCAAACCCTGCGGGTGCCATGTCTACCCATCGTGGTGCTACGAGTAAATTGCATAAAACTACCATTTTGAAGACAAGATTTACTAAAACCACTATAATACATTTTTTGCAAAAGACACCATGTCTTCAGTAATCGTTTTGCAAAAACCACTGATCGGCGGATTAGAGTCGTTTGAGCGCGTTTATGACAGATGGGTCCCTGTTTTTGCTTACGTGGCGTAACGGTTTGGGTTTAAAGCAAAAAAGTCCCTCAACTTTTTTCCCCATGCAGCCCAGACCCTCCCCATGGGCTCCGCAGCCGACTAGCATGCCCGCCGCTGCTCCCTCCACGGGCCACCGCCGCCCCTCCCTCCGCACGACGCAGGACTCCGCCACTGCTCCCTCCACGGCCGCCGACGCTCCCTACGCAGGACACGGGCCGCCGCATCTACCTCCACGGCCGCAGCCGTCGCCTCCCTCCACAGGACGCAAGCCGTCGCCGCCTCCCTCCGCAGGATGCAGGCCGCCGCCGCTCCCTCCCCAAGATGCAGGTCGCCGCCGTCGTCGCCCGTCACCGGATCCGGTCAAATCAGCCTCCAACGTCTCCAGACCAGCTCGCGCCCGCATCCCGGCCCGCGAGCGTCGCCTCTGCTCCGCGCCGGCTCCGCGTCCCGCGCCGTCCGGCTTGCCGCTGCCGCCTCCTGCACGCCGGCTCCGCGTCCCGCGCCGTCCGGCTTGCCGCTGCCGCCTCCTGCACGCCGGCTCCACCCGGGCCGAGCCCCTTGTCCGCGCCCTTCGCAGGCGTCCGCCTGCCCGCGTGGCCGGTTCCCTGGCCAGCCTGGCTCCGCCTCCACGCGCCGCGCCCGTCGGGTGCGCCCGTGGCCGCTTGCTCCACCGTCGGCTGCTGGCTCCCTCCCCCCCCCCCCCCCCCCCCCCCCCCCCCCCCGCGTCGCCCCGGCTATGTTCGCGCGGCCGGCTTCGCTAGCGCCCGGCCAGGTCGCCGCGCCCCTCTGCTTCGCCCTGGCCGCATCCCGGCCCCGGGTGGTCGAAGCGGGGGCTAATTGCTTTTTCGTTTTTGATTTAGGGGCGTCTATGTAAAATTCTAGGGTCTAGTTTGTAATTTTAGATTAAAATCTACCTGGCACGAAAAGTCATGCCACATAGGCAAAAAAACAGGCCCCACCTGTCATAAACTCACTTAACTGAGCCCGATCCGCCGATCAGTGTCTTTTGCAAAAAGATTATCGAAGACATGTTTTCTGCAAAAAAAATGTATTGTAGTGGTTTTCACAAACCTTGCTTTCAAAGTGGTGGTTTTGTGCAATTTACTCTGCAGCCAAGGCGTCTTGGGTGTGCACCCGCGACGGAGGTGCTCGGACTATGTAGGGCGCCCGTGCCGCGATGCCCGGCCGGAGGTGTTGGCCCTCTAGCGGATGTGCCACAACGAGCTCTAGTGGCGAACGGCAGCATCGACAAAAATCTACGACCGGCTGCAAGAACCGGCGAGCAACAGACAAGCAGAGCCGGAACCAGTAGTATAGTTTGTTCTTGTTGCAACCAGCGACAACGTTAGCTACAATCGGCAACGGCCATGTTGCAGCAACCACCAGCATTTGAGCCATGGATCTAGGCGGCTGCCAGACATGTAATACTCATATGTGGGTAGCGAGATGGACGATGGGAAGCTGCGATCCTGGCATGCGAGTTTGGGCCGGCCATCTGGAGGGCAGCAAAGAGTCGAATACACATGGCTACAGGGTTGCAGAACAGGTAGCGCAAGGGAGAAAAGTAGGCAGACAACAGAAGTAGCTCCAATGAAGGTGGCAGACAGAAGAAAATAGCAACAGGAATCAACCACATTGTCTCATTTCATACGAAGCAAATAGCACTCAGTAGTAATACTACGACCCAACTCAACCTAAGGTCCAAAAACCTCACAGGGCAGAATATGTTATGCTGCTTTAGCTACGACAACCATCATGGCAACGGAAAACTGTAGATATATTGTTTGTGCTGCTGCATTGTCCACCGACCGCCATCACCTGCCTCAGGAAGATTTCTGCAGGAAAACAGGTTTACCGAAGTTAGTACAAATGGCTGGTGTAGATGAAATGGAGACCAGAGCTAGACACAGACAGTCCTAGTGTGGAATGGACAGCCAGCACATCACATGTAGGCTAGGAAATTAAACGGGCACAAGGAACTTACAGATTTTGTTGAAGGCAACAATGTCACAGCTCTGGATGTACTCGTTGGCTGGCTCAACGCAGAGATGGTCTTCAATCAGAGTGTCGACGGACACAAGGTCATCAATGATGGTCATCATAATCTGAAGCTTCTTGATGCCATATCCAACTGGCATGAGCTTGGCTGCAAGGGGATGGCAAACGCTCAAATTTACAGAACACAAGTAAATTATGCAGACAGAAAAATTAACAGGCATCGCCAGTATTTAAGTAGAAAACATTCAGAAGTAGTGACATACAAGCGCCCCACAGAAGGCCCTCCATCTTGATGCTTCGGACAGCTTCCTCTAGCTTGACCATGTCAGTCTCATCATCCCATGGCTTAACATCAAGCAAAACTGATGACTTGCCAGCTGACAACAACAAAAGTACCAAGTTAGTACAAAAACTGAGTTTTGAAGTTTAACAGCACAAACAGTAGCTCAAAACAATGTTCGTAAATGAAGTGCCACATAGAGCCATAGACGAAACAATGAAGTACAGTGTAAAAAACATACATTCTTCAGTAATACTCAGTTACGAATGTTGAGGGTACAAAATAAATGCTTCAGCCATACAACATTATTAGAACTAGTAAATAGACATGCTTTGCAATGTAGTTAAATGCAAAGCTATAAACGAGACAGTAAAATACAAAGAATGTAGGATAACATACATTCTTTCTTCTTGGTAGAAGCCTTTGCTTTGGCAGCACGCTCTTCAGCTGCCTTCTTCTCCTCTTCGGTTTCCTCTCCAAAAAGGTCAACATCACTGTCATCGTCATCATCAGCTGCAGGAGCCTGCAAAGTACAGGATACATGATGTTATACTTGTGAGACTGGAAGATTTAAACCACACAAACGCCCAATAACAATCAGCCACATGTGCAAAAGAAGTTATAAGATTTGCCCAAAGAAAAAGGGTTATGGCTGTAACCTCAGCAACATCAGTTGAGGTTTCAGGGACAACTGATGACAGAACCTTCACACCTTGACCGGCCGCAGTAACCCCGCTGAACATGAATAGATCATTTACAGAAATTAGGACCACTTACTGTGACAACAGGAAATGAAAGGCTGCTTTCAATTGAAATTAGCTTGAGTGCATACCTCAGCTTCAGGAGCGCATCAATGTGATTGTACCACCTTGCAACATTGGTGCAGGTCGATGGTGGAGCAACTGAGAACTCAGAATACACAGCCAAGTCATCCTTGGAAGCTTGGTATCTACAGATGATAGTTTTACAGGTTAAGACTGATGGCACAAATACAACCATTTAGTAAACAAATATGGCATGGAACACATACCCAGAGATGTAACTGCGAGACAGAAGGTAGCCATCAAGCTTTTGAAGGCCTGCCTCAGCGTTAACATTGAATGTAGCCGCCATCTCGCCTCAAAAGGATGACACAGATGATCTACTGGCACAGGAGAGAACGACGTAAGAACAGTGGATTTTTGCACACAAACTGCGGAATTCGACAACAAAACCACAACCCAGCTTACACTAATGGCATCCTTATCCTATCTATGCAACTGGACCCCAATAACTCAAGCAGAGCAATCAAGCTAATGATTTCAAAGAACAAACAAGGGAGATTTGGAGATAACTAATCAAATCAACACATAAATCATAAATTGGATGGCAAGCAATTGACATTGTACATGCAGCAGGTATGTGGATAGATAACTGATTGGCATAAAAATAATTCAGTTCCAGAGAAATCACGCACAGGGTTTTGGTGGATTCAAAACAACTAGGTAGATAGGGTTAACAATCATGTAAACTGACAAGCAATATAGGCTAAATCCATTCAGTTGGTTTTCGATAGGAGCACGTTCGCTGATTTACTATCGACTTCACCTTCACTGAGGCAAAAAATAGGCAAGAATTTATTCTATTTCTCAACTTCCATTACAGATACGACGGATATCCACAAAACAACTACGATGAGGATGCTCTTTGCCGCAAATTATTCTTCCTACAGCGAAGGATGTGAGACGTAACCCAATTTCACGAACAGAACACGTCGGATCTAATCCCCTAAACGGCATCAATAACCAACAAAACATCCGTAGCCAATAGCCTAGATCTGATGAAACACGCGCTATCTAAGCAACCGCCTACAGCCCCTCCAGATCGAAGACCAAAACACCACCAATCCAAACGATACTTATTGCGAAACTAAAATCACGCGATTCACCTCGGAAAGATCGAAGATGTAGCCTAGAACTGAAGATCGAGAACAGCTAAGACCGGATCTACGCAACGGGGAAAGGGGGAGGGATGGGTGAGGATGGGGTGGTTACCTCGAGGGAGGGAGCGAGTCGAGGTGTGGCCGCGGGGAGGCGAGGAGGAGGAGGACGACGGCGCAGGAGAGGGGCGGATTCGAGAGGGTTTGGGGCCTTAAAACAGGGGGATGGGTGGTGGCGTGCCTGCGGTTTGATCTGCATCTCACGGTGCCCGTTTGCTTCGGGGCAGTTTTGCCCTAGATCTGCGTCTGCCGTGTGGGCCTGCTAGGCTGTCTTGGTGCGAACCCGACCTGGCCGGCCCGTATACGTGCCCGAGATCAGGCCCAGTTTGACGCGTGATTAGTTTTCCTTTTTCAGGGAAACTGATTAGTTTTTTTTTAACACGGTACAGACGTAAGCGCTCATATATATGTGTATATTGTTACCCTATGAATGCACACATGCACATGCTACCCCTATGAGCACCTCGGAGAAACTGAGTCGGCATGTCATCTTGAGATTTTACGAAGTCACCGTAGAACCTCGGTGGGTTAAGGATATCACTGTCCTCCTAACCATCCAGCCACAGGTTGGTTCGTGACACGTGATTAGTTAATACGTACAATAGGTTAGAGATTCAAAAAAAATAGGTTAGGGGAGCTTCTCAGTTCAAAATGGGGCAAGTACCCTCTCGATTAGAGTTTCTTTCCTCCATCGACTATGTCGTCATTGAGTTTTATCTCCTTTGCCGCCGGCGAGTCCTTACGGGTTTTGGCTCGGGCCGATCTCGGGGCAATCTTTGGATCACTTCCCGGCCTTGGCCAATTCCTCAGGGTAGACAATGGAGTTAGAGTTCCTCAAACAACACCGGATGATTTATTCTTCAGGATATGGACGAGAAGGTTGATGGTGAGGCGTCTTCTTTGGCGGCTATTGCGTCTAATGGAGGTTGCTACTCGATTATGTGGATAGTTCCTGGGTCGCGGGTGCCGGGGTTAAATCCGGCAGATCTCGGGTAGGGGTCCCGAGCTGGTGATCTTAGTTAGATGATAGTAGGGTGGACAAGGGAGGCGATGTTTACCCAGGTTCAGGCCCTCACGAGAGGTAAAACCCTACATCATGCTTTTGTTGCATTGATTGTGTGGGAGTACAAAGAACAAGATGATCTACTTCAAGATCGTATGTGAATGTCTAATCCTCTACCCTACGAGCTAGAATCCCTCGGCTTATATAGGGACTGGGGTATCTAGGGTTTACATAAGGTCATCTAGGGATTACATTCCGAAGATTTAAATATGTCTCGGAGTATGCGCCAAGTTTGGAGGATTCCATCTTGAGTACACCTTGGGATGACAGTCTTGACCCACTTGTTGACGAACCATGGGGTCCTCGGCCCAGCCCACTATGATAGAGGCAAAGTGCTGAAAACTCCACCAGAGACTCTGTTCCTGCTCCCCTTGTGCGTGCCATCTTCTTCATGCTTGATCATGTTCTAATGTTCATCGTTCTTGTCCATTTCTTGGTCCTTCATTTATAAGCAAAACAAATGTATCCAATTTTGGCAGCATCATATTCTCATGAATATTAGAATCATTATCAAGAAACGAAAGTACATGGTAATTTAATTGGCGTGCGCAAGCTCTAGTAATTGGTCCAATATATGTAGCGGTAGGGGTTGTGGGTGTAACTTTGTTAGTGATGTCCTCATCATACTATGATGGGACCGACATAGCCCCCGAACAGGTCTTCAAGCCGAGGATATCAAACTCCTCGGAGTGGCTTCGTCTTGGCTCTTCGGCTTTGTAGGCACTACAAAAAAAGACACTTCCGTGATGATACGTGTTTGTCACAGTAGGTCACATTTTCTGTCATGCATGTACATCCATGACAATTTTATGACAGAATCAAGATAGTCATACTTGTGCTGTCGTAGAAGTGTTCCATGACATTACCAAAATTATTATCACGGAAGTGTCCACTTCCATGATGATAAATCGTGTGTCATAGAAGTGCTTTCGTCAAGGGTGACCGACACATGGCATCCACCGTAACGGGCCGCGGTTAAGCTATCGGATCCGGTTTTGGATCCGATAACCCGTTAACAGCCCGGACCAATGAGGATTTTCCACGTGTAAAATTGTCATTGGTCGAAGGAAACACGTGTTGGCTCACCGTTGGGACAAATGACATCCATTCATTGGATAGGAGGCGCCTATGATACGTCGACACATGGCACGGCCCAACAGAGGCCCATTCCGGTGAAAAGGCCGGCCCGTTTGACTTGGTCAAAAGGTAACGGGCTGGCCCACAGAAAGCCTGTTAACGGCCTGTTCGTATATAGCCCATTTACGGCCCGCTAACTCACGGCCCGTTACGGCCTATCAGAATTAAGGCCAGTAGCTTCATCTGGGCCATCCAATATGATTCCAGACTGTTGTAACTTCCGGCCCATGTATGGCCCATAATGTCTTTCGGCCCATACGAGGCCATTTGTAACTCTTGTCCCATTAATGGCCCGTGGTGAATCTGGCCCGCAATGAACAGTGTACCGCTTTATACCCATTAACGACCCATTATTCCATTGGGCCATTTCCAACCCGTGTTATCTTTCGGCCTTCTCAGGGCCCATTTATTCTTGGGCTTATTTCCAGCATTCGGTTACTTACGGCCCGTTACTAGCCTTTTCTGCTTGTGGGCCGAATCCAGCCCGTGGTTACAATCGGCCCGTTTGCAGCCCGTTAATCCTTTGGGCCGTTTTCGTAGCGTCATCAAATACGGTCGATTAACGACAGTATGTTATGGTCGGCCCATGAACTGGCGATTCCAAATCTAGCCCGTTTACGGCCCATAATGCGGTCTGTTATTGGCCCATGTTTGGTCGATCGATCATACGGCTCGTAGAAGGCCCATTGATGCTACGGCCCGTAGAAGGCCCATTGTTTCTACGGTCCTTATAAGGCTCATTGTTTCTACGGCCCATAGGAGGCCCATGGTAACTACAGTAAATATGTAGCCCATGGTTATTGTGGCCTGGTTTTAAAAAATAGGTTATTGCGGCCACGAGCAAACCGCGGACAAAGAACTGCACTGACTACAAGCAAACAAAAAAACAAGACAATAAGGAAATAAATAAGCAAGCAACTTCCGCTAGGCTATCACGGCTATTACACATATTACATCCACTGGGCATCAAAGTTCGCCACCAGTGCAAATATAGGGAACAAAGCCGCATATGATATACACTGGTTGTCAAAGTTGGCGACCAGTGCAAATAAACGCCACAGCAAAACAAGTCCAGAACTAAAACCACTTCAGAAGAGCTCGAGAAACAGTATCCTGGGTACCCATAATGCTGGCAAGATGCTTAGCAAGCTTATTAACTTTATCTTGTTTGGCGCTTAAATCCTCCAGCACTTGCTGTTGCACCAGAAAATATGCATCTGAATTCTGCAGGGACTTCCTCGGTCCTTCGACTTCATGTCGCATAACATCTGATCAATGTCTCTCAACTTGAAGTTGAGACTCAAGAAGCCGAACTGATTCAGGCAGCGAGTTCGAAGTGCTGGTGCCAGCAGTAGTAGCCAGTAACTCGAACGCTACATCAAGACAGGACTTTGGGGTTGTCTCAGTGTCTTTAACATAGTTTTTATCAGCTTTCTTGGAGACCAACAGGGATGTCTCACTATCTTGAACCTTATCTGCATTACTTCCTTTACCATTGCATAACGGGGTCCTATTCTCCAATATTTTATCCGCTTTCTAAAATAGAAACAAACAAAGACATCACGGGTTTACCATGTTGTATATGAAACTCATTTTGGTGAACCAGTTCAGTAGTAAGGTGGACATGATAACATCATGAAACAAACATATATCTATGTAGTATGGTCACTATATGGTCTATATCATTCTAGTTTATGTTGCCAAATCAAGATAGAGACAATTCGAATCATGTCTATTTAAGACAAAGCAGCATAGACAGAGTATAAGTGTGGGAAACTACACAATAATAACAACACTTGTAATATGCATGACATGAGAACATAACTGTTTATTCAATTGAAACTGAAATCAACATAGAGCAAGTTACAACAACAAACACGTTAAAGAAACAGGTTTAAAACATACATGTTGCGCCATTGGAGTTTCAATTGCATCCTTCAAATTTAAAATTAGTTAGTATGAGTAAATACAGTGATGCAAGAGCAAAGTAGTATGAACCATAGCTATGGAACCTGACCTGATGACCATTCTTCTTCTGTTTTAAGCGTTGACTTGGGGTTCGGAGTGGTGGTCCTCATGCTTTGGGCACTGCAGTTGCCTTACTAACTGCTCGTGTTTGGGTGCTGTGTGGTGGAGACGGTGTTGTGTCAACTGGAACTAGGTTACTATCTGTTGGGGTTGTGGTTAGAAGGGGTGTAGCTGGTTCTCTGTCCAACTGGGTAGGGGTATAATCTGCGTGAGTCCGGGTTATGTGTGGTGGGGCTGGTTCTTGGGCAAGTACAATAGTGGTTCTATCTGCATCGACAGGTAGCACGATTTTTCTGAAGACCATGTTTTTACTCCTACAGATACTGCCATCACCCCCTCCAATTGAAATGGCTGATAAACAAGAAAAGTAATTGAATGCACAGACATTGTAAAATAGACAGGTGCAATGGATAGTAGGGAAGAAAACATGGCATGAAATAATTCACATTTATGTTGTCTAACCAAACAGAATAGCAGGACATAATTTCACATATATGATGGCTAATTAAACAGGATAGCATGACACAATTTCACATGTATGATGGCTAACTAAACAGGATAGAATGACATACTTCAAAATATGATGACTATGTAAACATGCTGACATGATATAACTATATGATGTGTCTATTAAAGTGGCTGGCATGCCATAAATCACAAACATGCCATCGATGGAAACATGATGGCATGATATAATTCACGGATGGAATGACATAATTCAAAATATGATGACTATGTAAACAGGATGAGATGATATAACTATATTATGTCTTTAGAAAATGGGTTGGCATGCCATAATTCAGATACATGCTGTCTATGTAAACATCATGGCATGATATAATTCAAATATATGATTTATATACTAAGCAAGTGAGCAGAGGGCAATCGCATATATGATGTGTCAACTAAGGAGATGGCATTCAATATTGTGTATATGATGTAAAAACTAAGCATTGCAATACAACATATGCATGATATGAGTAATATAACCCTGCCAAGTTTGAGCATACACCTCAGGGGGATAATAGGACTGGTCATGTGCCTCTGAATCCTCCTCTGAAGAGCTATCTGTAACCAGCAAGATATCTACTTAAGCAGGTAGCATTGTCTGCTCTGAAGACCTTGTTTTCACTCCAGATTTCTCCATCACCAATTCAAATGGTGATGCACAGGAAGAGTAGTTTAATATACAAACATTGTCGACAAAATGCAACGAGAAATACAAAAAAAGGATGGCATGATATAATTCACATATATGACGGTTGGCTAAACAGCATGGCATTGCATAATTCACATATAATGCCTTGCAACAAGATAGCATTGCATAATTCACATATATGATGTCTTGCAACAAGATGGCATTGCATAATTCACATATATGGTAATTAGGCACTAAACAGGTGGCATTCACAGAAAGCATGTCCAAACTAAGCAAATGACATAGCAATGCAAGATACCATATGCATGATATGATCAACATAACCCTGCCAAGTTAGAGCATGCACCTCGGGGGGAAATAGGACTGGTCATCTGTTTCTGAATCCTCCTTTGAGGAGCTATCCGTAACCAGCAAGACATGCGCTTCGTTAGACAACATTGTCTGCTCTGAAGACCTTGTTTCCACTCCAGATTTTTCCATGACTGTGTTGAATGGCTGATGCACAAGAAGAGTAATTGAATGTACTAAAATTGTTGACAAATTTAACACGTAATAAAAATGATGGCATGATATAATTCACATATGAGATGACTGGCTAACCAGGGTGGCATTGCAAAATTCACATATATGATGCCTGGCTAAACAAGATGGCATTGCATGATTCACATATATGATAAAGAAACTAAACAGATCTCATTCACACAAAGCATGTCTAAACTAAGCAGATGACATATTTGATGTATAAAGTAAGCAATGTAAGGCACCATATGCATGATATTACCAACATCAGCATGCCAAGTTAGAGCGAAGACCTCAAGGGGTAAATAGGAGTGATCTTCTCCTTCTGAATCCCCCTCAGAGCAGCTATCTTCCTCTTGATTACAATCCAAAATGGGTGGAGGGGGGCTGCCTTTGCGCCCACCATGGAGCGACGTCTGCATGAAATTTTATTGCCATGGAAGGCTTGTCTCTTTTGCTCTACATGTTCAGTTCCATTGTGTACAATAACTGACATGCATAGGAATAAAACATAGTGAGATTATGTAAGGAGTGCATGCACAAATCTAGAGTGATGGTAGCAAACTGTGGATAGACCCAAAACCAATGATAGCAGACAGATAATAGCTTTAGTTAAAAAAATACAGATAATGGCTCCTTTAATGTTTGTTTGCACCCAACATGAAACTCATAGTAGATACCCGAGATTAACCAGATAGTAGACAGATAGTACTGATTGTTGTCCCAATATGTACCCAACAACCATTTAAAAACTCAAGTTTCAGCATTAGTTTGGACCTGACTCGGAGTCTAATAGGTGAACACGACGATAAAGTAGCATGTCATCATATTAAGCGATGCATAACATAAGCAGTCAGGAAAGAGTGCGACCTCTCTTGCGGACCCGTGTAGTCCTCAAGGTCATCTGCTCAGTTGATGATGGTAATGTAGTTGTCATGGCCGCCAGCGGCGGGGAAGAAGATCCGAGGCGGTGAAAGATAGTCTGGAGAGCGGATCCCTACTGTGGTGAACCCTTCCGTAGTTGGAGCAGCTGAGCTGGGGTGGAACACATCGCAGCAGGAGCAGGACAAACCACACAAGGTTTTCTTTGACACATATCTGTAACAAAAGTAATTGTGTAAGGGCTTGTTTGAATTTGAGGATTCTAACAATGCAGGGATAGGAAATAGATAGGAATAGGATAGGAATGCATGTGCAAAACAGAGAATTTAAAAACACAGGATTTTCTGCCAATCTGGGTGTTTGGTTCACAAGAATTGGAAGATCACAGGATGCAAAGAAGCCTAGTGAGATTAAGTCAAACCACAAGAAAATGTATGGTTATAATGCTATTATGCTACTATCTCTTAGTCTTGTGCTTCATGAATAGGAATTTTAAAAGGAGGACAAGTGGAAATTAAAATTCCTACGGTTTTTCTTTCAAGGAGACACTAAAGGAAAAAATCCTACAGTTTTCCTTTACTTCATTCCTTTGAACCAAATGCATGAATAGTAGTACCATATGAAACTTTCCAATTCCTATGTTTTTCCTTCACTTTTCCTTTCAAGCACTGGCGATTTTAGTAGGCAGGCTTGAGCAAGTAAAAGCCTACACTCAAAAAATGTTTTTGTGCTACTTCTACTACTTTGGACCCAGGCCACTACCCTACTAGCTCAACTCCTAGGCCCATCGAAAAATGCACAGCTCAAACACACAGAGATAAATAATGATGGCGTTCAAGAGAGTCCATCACGGATAGCTAAGTTGCCTGGTACCTCACTGCTTGTCATATAGTAGGATAAAATTAATCGTATTTCACGTTACTATGTGTGCTCAGTGGACAATATATATAACATGTAGAGTAAAAAGAGATGCAACAAGTGTACAACCTCTTTGGCGAAGCCATGTCGATCTCAGCGTGATTGGGTTTGTCGGTGAGGATGCTCCGGCTGACTTGGCTGTCGAAGGAGGGGAAGAAGATCTTAGGTGTCTGGAGATGGAGCCCGGGGTACTGCTCCGCTGTGATGGAGGGTTTCGTCGTTGGAGTAGCTCCGGTGAGTTGTACGACGCCGAGGCTGAAGCAGGACAAGAGAGACAACGTTAACCTGAGTGGAATTCTAATAGCATCTCCAATATATGACGTAAAATACATAACCACAAAGTGCTGGATGTAAAATACATCAGCTGCTCATCTATGAACTTAAATGTCGAAACTGAGTTTAACTGTCGAAACTGAACTTAACTGTCCAAACTGAATTTTGCTGTCGAAACTGAATGCACTAGTAACAGAAAAGCAGTAGCAGCAGCGCGTGCGAGAGCCGGGGCAGCTGGTCGTGTAGCAGTTCATCTTCAACCTCCACCCCCTGAGCCGCCAGCCACCACCGGCCAAACCGCCGCCCCCGCCGCCCGTGGCCAGTGGTGCGCCGCCCCGCCCACCCCGAAATCACTCCCCACCGCCGATCCGCCGCCACCCCGACCATCCCTCTAGGCACCCCGTGCCGAGCTTTTTCTCCAGCGATCCCCACGCCACCGCCGGTGACCACCGTCCCCACCCTGAACCCTAAGATAGATATTGGGGTACCTCTCCGGTGAGCCCCCCTCCCTGCTGTGGCTGGTTCTTCCTTAACTCCGGTGAGCCCCCCACCTCCTGAAAATCAACTGACCCAAAAGTCGATTCAGTCAACTGAAGTGTAGCCAAATCGGAGCAGCATCGCAAGCAAGAGCAAGAGCAAGAGTAGTAGCGCGAGCAAGAGCGATAGCAAGAGCAGAGCAGGTAGGGGACTGAGAATAAGAGCAGAGCAGCAGCGCGAGCGAGAGCTAAAGCAACAGCAGCTCTACTAATGTGGATGTCACCGCTGAGGGAGCAACGCCGTGGAGGAAGTGACCGACGACGCCGCCGTCGATGGAGCCGCGCCATGTCAGCTCGGGACCGAGCGCTGGCAGCACCGTGAGATTGAATGAAGAAGAAAATGCGGTGATTAGTGTACAACCTCTTTGGTGGCGCCGATTAGGCCTCAGCTTCATCCGAGGAAACGGTGATGATGATGCTCTTCCGGTGGTGCAGGTGAAGACGGCAGTGTGGGAATGGAGGTGGCGCGAAAGACGAGGGGAACGTTGGGGAAGCTCCTTGGAGGTGGAGGACGGGGTGGCTGAACCGGCAGGACGACAAGATCGATGCTACCTCTTGAGCACTGTGTTGGTTTTCCCTTGAAGAGGAAAGAGTGATGCAGTAAAGTAGCGTAAGTATTTCCCTCAGTTTTTTAGAACCAAGGTATCAATCCAGTAGGAGATCACGCTCAAGTCCCACACACCTACACAAACAAATAAGAACCTCGCAACCAACGCGATAAAGGGGTTTTCAATCCCTTCACGGTCACTTACAAGAGTGAGATCTGATAGATATGATAAGATAATATTTTTGGTATTTTTATGATAAAGAGAAATAAAGATGCAAAGTAAAATAAACGACATTAGAAATAGCTAAGTGTTGGAAGATTAATATGATGGAAGATAGACCCAGGGGCCATAGGTTTCACTAGTGGCTTCTCTCGAGAGCATAAGTATTACGGTGGGTAAACGAATTACCGTCGAGCAATTGATAGAGTTGAGCATAGTTATGAGAATATCTAGGTATGATCATGTATATAGGCATCACGTCCATGACAAGTAGACTGAAACGATTCTGCATCTACTACTATTACTCCACACATCAACCGCTATCCAGCATGCATCTAGAGTATTAAGTTCATAAGAACAGAGTAATGCTTTAAGTAAGATGACATGATGTGGAGGGATAAACTCATGCAATATGATATAAACCCCATCTTTTTATCCTCGATGGCAACAATACAATACGTGCATTGCTTCCCCTGCTGTCACTGGGAAAGGACACCGCAAGATTGAACCCAAAGCTAAGCACTTCTCCCATTGCAAGAAAGATCAATCTAGTAGGCCAAACCAAACTGATAATTCGAAGAGAGTTGCATAGATAACCAATCATACATAAAAGAATTCAGAGGAGATTCAAATATTGTTCATAGATAAACTTGATCATAAACCCACAATTCATCGGATCTCGACAAACACACCGCAAAAGAAGATTACATCGAATAGATCTCCAAGAAGATCAAGGAGAACTTTGTACTGAGATCCAAAGAGAGAGAAGAAGCCATCTAGCTAATAACTATGGACCCGAAGGTCTGAGGCAAATTACTCACACATCATCGGAGAGGCTATGGTGTTGATGTAGAAGCCCTCCGTGATCAATGCCCCCTCCGGCGGAGCACCGGAAAAGGCCCCAAGATGGGATCTCACGGGTACAGAAGGTTGCGGCGGTGGAAATAGGGTTTTTGCTCCCTATCTGATGTTTCCAGGGTATATGGGTATATATAGGAGGAAGAAGTACGTCGGTGGAGCAAAGAGGGGCCACGAGGGTGGAGGGCGCGCCTGGGGAGGTGGGCGCGCCCCCTGCCTCGTGCCTTCCTCATTGATTGCTTTACGTAGACTCCAAGTCCTCTGGATCACATTTGTTTCGAAAATCACGTTCCCGAATGTTTCATTCCGTTTGGACTCTGTTTGATATCCTTTTCCTTTGAAACACTGAAATAGGCAAAAAAACAGCAATTTGGGATAGGCCTCCAGTGAATAGGTTAGTCCCAAAAATAATATAAAAGTGTACAATAAAGCCCATTAAACATTCAAAACAGAATATAATATAGCATGGAACAATAAAAATTTATAGATACGTTGGAGACGTATCAATCGGCGACGGATCCTCATCCGGTATGGTGGATGCGGGACGTTGAGGTGTTGCTGTGGACGGCGTCATCGGGGAAGAGGCTCCGACTGGGTAGCTGTGAGGTGGCGGGCGGAGGAGGGTGGGGTTTCGCGGCTGGAGCGGAGAGGTTATGGCGGCCTGGGATTTTGAATGGCGAAAAGGAGGCGATGGGAGGGGGAACCATGGCTTAGGGACGCGCTTGTCCAAAATATGGGGTAAGTTACAAAAGTACCCCCATCGATTTGAGCTAGGCGGTTCTTTTGGTTCAGGGGTATCACGGGCATTTCGCGTGTCGGGATTTCACACGAGGTGGGAGTTTTTGCGCGTTTTGTAATTTTGGGATAGCAAGGTGCGAGTTGAGATGGAGGGAATTTTCGGAGCACAACGAGACAAAGATATATCTTAAATATTTTAGGGTAACAAGGCGCGGGTTGAAGAGGCGGGAGTTTCGCAGCACGCTAGACAGAGATGCTAGCTTGAAATTTTGGCATAACAAGGCGTGACTTGAAATTTTGGGAGAACAAGCTTAACGTGTACCCAAAAAAGACAATTCGCACCTCATCACTAGAGAGAGCCATGTCCCGTTTTACTATATTACTAGAAATGCATTCAAATACAACAAAAAAACTAGAAGAATCGGGACAACAAACATAACATGTACATTACCAAAACAATTTGCACTTCCCTCAAGAATAAAAAAACAATGTGTGTTGTCTAGCATATGGACTAAATTTGAGTACATTTTCCTTGTTTGAATGGGATTGTACTCGGGTTAGTTATACAACCATCTAAATATTATCTTCACAACACATGGCATGAATATAGGAGAAGTAAATTCCTATATAAATACGAACTACATGTACATACGATCTCAAATTCAAATATATGTATCCATCTTATGTTAAATTCAAATCATAGTACATGTATGCTCTAGCTAGATGTTCGGAATCTAAACCATGTATGATACTACGTACAATGTGTTTAACGCACACAACACACACACAAACACCATTTAGACTAGTAAGGTACACGTGCATTGCACGCATGAGATTTGACAACCAAATTATGAATAAATACCACATTATAGCATGTAAGTTTTGAGTCATATATGCATGATGTAGATGTTCGTTTAATTCTTATAGTTCATTTCATTCAAAATCATCTAGTTTTTATAAGAAAGCTAATCTATTTTAAGATTCATGGATTGTGCGTTGTAAAGCATAAAGTAAAAACAAATAATGGCAAATCATGTAGAAAAACATTTGGGCAATTCTGATACGGAAGATTCTAGAACAAAGAAGAAGTGCTTGTGTTTTGAGGTTTGTGCATTATGCTTAAGTTCAACCATGGAGTCTTCTAGATTGTACATGTGGCAAAATCTGGTGGAATCTAGATGATATCCAACGGCCAGTAGTGCTCAAATTTGCCATCTCTACACCATCGGATTGGCTTCATCCAACAACCATTTTTCAAAGTTAAAGTTATCCACACACTATATAAAAAATATAATATATAATATATAGGCATGAAGGATATGATGGAGAGGGGGAGGTGTGTGTGTGCATGCATGGGAGACCGACCTGAAGAAAAAGATTGCATGTGTGCGATGGATAATGCCGATTGGTAGTGTGTGTGTGCATGCATGCATGAGAGAAAGTTAGTGGTACAATTATAAAGAGAATACGACTGTGTGGGTGTAAAAGACTAGGTGGGGTCATACAATGTAAAGTTGAATTCAAATATTTGAATAAGAGATCATGATGTTTGAAACCCATGCATGCATGAATATAACTGAGATATGCGCGATGTGGTTTGGAAGCGAGCATGTTGTACTGTATACACATTGAACAAGGTCAGACTGATTTGAATTTGAGATACCGATGGCAGACATCATTTGGCCACATTGCATCCGTGCATGGACACACTATTCTAACCGGAGATGATGGGTGGCTATATGATGTTGGCCATATATATTGTACGTATATAATGTGAAGAAACGAGTGGTAGTACTATACCCACTAAAAGATGAACTGTAAGAAATACTAGTATGTACGTACTGAAGAGTTAAAGTAACAAGAAGGAACATAACATAGTTCTGCTGGGGGCTCAGCACAACACACCCCTCAAATAAAACTAAGCACACCTGAAATTAAACTAAGCAACTAATCCGGTAGACACTACATTAGAACCACCATGAGCAACGACACTGCCACCTTACTCGGACTCCTCGTCCACGTGCCCGACTTCGTCCTTGTCCCTCTTCCTCTTGGCTGATACATCTTTGCTTGAACTGCACACTTGGCTCTTGCTCTTCATCCAACCCTTGTAGATATTGGAAACAAAGGTAGACATCCATTGCAACATAGTGGATGTGGTCTATATCTAGTACATTCCACTCCCATGCATGATGGAACTTGAACGGAGGTTTCTTTAGTGTACCTTACGAAGGATGAACCATGGCTCCTACCAGGGTCAGCATTGAAGGCTGATCACGGGAGGGCACCAGCCCTTTCTTCTGGAGGTCGAAGGGGTTGCCTACAATGAGGCCTATCCGATCCAGGACTTCCCTGTTGTTCCTAAAGTCTACAGTAACGAATTTGACTCGGCCGCCCTTGAGGAAGTTCTTAAATTCCTCGCACTCAATGTCGGCATGGCATGTGTGGTAGACTAAGCATAAGTCATGCATGCAAACCTGGATCACGGCGGGCTTCTTCTTCTCTGCCTCCTTTAGATTCTTCTCGCTTTGCAGGACTGTGGTGTGCACTACAAAAAAAGACACATCCGTGACATTTTGGGCCGAACGAATTTTTTCTTTGTCATGCTTATGACACTTCTATGACGATAATTGTGACAAAACCTGGTATCATCATAGATGTGGTGGGGGCCTGCTTCTATGACAAAAAATCATGACAGAAAATGGGCTTTTCGTCTTGGGCGGGCCGGAGACGCAGCTGCATGACATTCTTTGGACCGTGCATGACGGAAAAAACCATGGTAGAAGCGAGGGCGAGGAAGATATCGGGGGAGTTCCATGTTACGGTGGGTGGTCGGGGGCCGAGTGATGCGCGTCTCTTGTACGTACGCGCGTGTGTGCGAGGCGTTGGGCTCTAAGTGAACCCGAGCGAGGCGTTGGGCTCTAACTGAACCTGAGCGATTGCACTGCAGGCTACGCGTTACTGAATCCGAGCGATCGATCGATCCCTTGCTGTTAACTGAACCCGAGTGATTCCTTCGCTACTGCTGCTAACTGAAGCCGATCGATGCTGCCTCTAGATGAACAGTGAGCATTGTTGGGGGTGGATGAACAGTTCTCGGTGGGGGGTTGGATGAACAGTTCTTGGTGGGGGGTTGGATGAACAGGACCCCGTGGTAGTAGAGGCCGTTGCCGCTGGATGAACAGTACCCCGATTGATCGAGCTAGTGGATGAACAGGACCCCGTGGAGGGCTGGTTGAACAGTAGCCGGTGGATGGGTGGTTGAACAGTAGCCCGTGGAGAGGGCTGGTTGAACAGTAGACGGTGGAGGAGCGCGCGGTGGAGGCTGGATGAACAGGAGCCCGTGGATGAACAGCGCAGGTGGAGGCTGGAGGAGGTTGACGGTGGATGAACAGTAGCCCGTGGAGGCTGGAGGAGGTCGACGGTGGAGATGAACATTATCCCGTGGAGTCCCGTTTTGCGGTACGCCACACCCCTCCCGATGAACAGGACCCTCGTTTCGACCATAGTGCTCCAACACAAGTCTGTTTCCTCCGTTTTGCGGTACGCCACACCCCTCCCGATCAACAGGACCCCGTTTCCACCGTAGGAGGTCCGTTTCCTCCATTTTGCGGTACACCAGACCCCTCTCGATGAACAGGATCCTGTTTCGACCGTGGCCGGTTGAACACAAGGTCGTTTCCTCCGTTCTGTGGTACGCCAGGCCTCGTTTCCATCGGTTGTTCCGTCCAAGCCGGTTGGTTCCCGATGAACACGATGACGCATTCTGTTCTGACCCAACCGGTTGCCTCCCCATGATCACGACAACGGCGTAGCTTCTCCATTCCGACCCAGCCATGTACAGGACCCCTGACCGTACTTATGCGCGAGTCAGCGTTCGAGACCCCGCCCGTATGTACGTATGTGGCCGTATTTTTTGGTGTATAGCTGTATGTACGTGTACACGGTTTAGACGGGACAGCCTGAACTGCTATGTGGGGGGCTCTACTATGACATGTGTCGCTACTTATTCGACCACGGTTCATACTTGCAGAGAGACCGATCGACCAGTATGTACGTACACGTTCCGACAAGACTGACAATGGTACGTACGCTTCGATCGGGTGGGTCCCAGCTGTCAGGGAGGATAAGGACGCACTTCCCTGCGTGCGAAGATATAGCTGCTGGGTCCCAGCTGTCAGGGGGGGTATTTTTTTGCCTGTAATAAGGACGCATTTCCTTGCGTGCGAAGATGTAGTTGGTGGGTCCCAGCAGTCAGGGGGAGAAAACATTATTTTTCAGGGTAAAAAGAATGCAGTTGCATGCATGCGTCCATGGGCGTGGTTCGTCCCCACTGTCAGCCTCTCACGTACAGTCATCTTCCGATGACTCTCGGTTGTTGACCACATTGACCACACCATGCCGAGCGCACCAAGGCCGGTGGACAACGGCGAGGCCCCAGACTAGAACGACCCGGAGATGGGGAAGATGCGGCAGTGGAGTCGCAGATGGAGAGGAGTGGAAACTTGACTGGTTTGGGTGCGCGGTAGCACTGCCGCCCACGGGAGACAGGAGCAAGAACAGAGGTTGAAGAAGGAGCACGGATGTTGGATTAACATCCAACGGTACAGCTGCTAGAATCATTTGTTGATTAAGTTGACAAAGCCCTGCGTACACGTCTGCTTAGTAGGCCCACAAGTCAGCCACCAAATCTGCCGGGTCCCAGCTGTCATCGGGAGGAATGGTTTTTTTGCATAACAAGGAGGCACGTCCTTCCATGCAAAGATACAGCCGGTGGGTCCCAGCTGTCAGGGGGAGGAAACAACTTAATAAGGAGGAACTTTCCTTGCATGCGACCATGGACCTCGTGGGTCCCAGCCGTCAGGCTCTCCACGTAGCACTGGCGCGCGTCGGCCCTAAACAAACAGTTTTTACCCCTTTCCGCGATGGCATTTGGAACCGTTGCCAAGTGAGTGCGTGCGATAGGGTGTCCTTCCCACATGACCTAGAAATCGTCGGGGATAGGCCCTCCTGGGACCCAGGCTGGGGCCATGTGCGATCGGGCGAGGCATCAAAACCCAATCATTTCTGCAGGTATGTACATCCCACACGGTAATCCGAGAAAATCATTTCCGTAGGTATGTACATCCCACACGGTAATCCGAGAAAATCATTTCCGTAGGTATGTACATCCCACACGGTGAATCCTAGAAAAATATTTCTGTTCATATGTATATCACACACAGTCAATCCAAGGAATACGTTTCCGTTCTTATGTACATCCCACACAGTCAATCCAGGGAAAACATTTCCGTTCGGATGTACATCCCACACGATTTTATGTATATGCCCGTGTGTGAAAGGTGTAACTATCACACACGCTCTGCCTTGGTTAACTGTTTGCTTTCATTAACTACATCACACACGATTTGATGTAGAAAACTGTGTGGCATTCGGCTATCCATCACAAGCGCTTTCACTGCTAGAACCGTTTGCAAAGGTCCATGACCGTTTGTTCTATTTTTATTTTTGCCTGTAATTTACTATTCTAATTGGAAATTTTGAAAGAAGAAACGTGCAATTAAAATTATCAACACAATGGTTCAATAACGAATCCATAAATAAAATTGCCAGTACAATATGTTCAGTAATTACAGTATTAGGCAGCAATTAACTATGATGAACCGCAGTATTTAAAGGCGGGAAAGGTGAAGAGACAAGTGTAAATCATTTTGACTGCCGACGATGTTGAAGAAGCGGAATGCCCATAATGTGCCTTCCTGCATTCCATAGGCATGAACCACTTTTTTCCAACCCCTTGTGACGATCGCTTGCCCATCCTTCACCGCCTTCAGGAAGACTTCTAGAGCATTATCATGGTAGCATGAATTATATACTTTAACCTTAGTTGCCTCCACTCCGATCATGTAGTTTGCAAGGTAATCATCAGTAAATAGCTTCGGAAACCATTGAAAAGAGAAAAATATCAGATACTAAGGTCTAATAGAGTAACTTGTTGTGGGCAGGGGAAAAGGCAACACATTACTTACCATCCTAAAGTTCATTGTTGTCTTCGACAAAGTGTAAATAAAGAGCTTAATTCCAATCACTCGTTTCTTTCGCCTAACAATCTTTCTTAGTTTCCTTACTTGACCCTTGTTCATGAATATCTCATTGCCCCATACGCAAAAGGGATCGAAGCGTGGATCAGTACCCCTCATATATGTACCTACAAGCAACCAGTAAATGTTAGAAGCTAAACTGAGATTGCACAAATGATGTAAAATACAACTACCTATGTTCCTAAGTACAAGTATTTTTTGAGATCTCAATATGAACTACATACGGATGTATATAGAATTATAGATATAGTTTAGATTAGAATCTAGATTCACTCATTTTGCTCCTTATGTAGTCTATATTGGAATCTCTAAAAATACTTATATTTAGGAATAGATGGTGTATAAGACATGGGATGCAGCTAACCTCGACGGCAAACAACAACATCACCCATTGTAGCCCTATGTAAGTACATGGAAAGCCAATGTTAACTACAACAGGGTTAACATCCACCAAAAATAGCAAATGGTAATAAAACGGCAGCATCTATAGTGATATCTTCATTTCAAAAGAGTAGCACGGTAGCAAAGGGACGAATTAAAAAATGAATACAACTGTTAATTGCAACAGGCTTAACAACATCCTAATTCATGTTTTGTAAGTTTGTAGCCATTGAAATACAACTCTTTAAAAATGGATACAATTGTTAATTGCAACAGGCTTAATGGCCATTGAAACCGGTACTGATAAAAATGCAATTGGCAGAGTTAAACATCACAGGGCAGGTGCTGTCAGAGCAGATAATGGCCCAGTTGTCTATAAAAAGGTAGGGAAAATAGCTCAAACATGTTAGGCATGTTTACTACAACATGCTTATAGATCGACAGTACAAAACATAGCCATTAATTGCAACTGGTATTGGTAAGATTGAACCGGTGGGTACATACTTGGTAAGTCCTGAGAGGTAGTTGCTGGGGCACTTCATCTTGGCCAGAGCCCGCCCAAAGTTAGCGGCGGCGGAGGCGAGCTGTTCCTCCGGGCAGAAGCGTGGATCAGTGCCACTGGCATGTGTACCTACAGGCAACCAGTAAATGGTAGAAGTTAAACTGCAATTGCACAAATTATGTGAAATACTGTAAGACATGGGATGCAGCTAACCTTGACGACAAACAACAGCATCGGCCGTTATGACCCTGCGTAAGTACATGGACAAGCATGTTAAGTACAACAGGGTTAGCATCCACCAAAAATAGCAAATGGGGCAGCATCTCTAGTATATCTTCACTGCGGAGAGTAGCATGGTAGCAAATGGGCAGATTAAAAAATGGATACAAATGTTAATTGCAACAGGCTTAACAACATCCTAAGTCATGTTTTGTAAGTCTGTAGCCATTGAAATGCAACTGTTAAAAAATGGATTCAACTGTTAATTGCAACAGGCTTAATAGACATTGAAACCGGCATTGATAAAAATGCAATTGGCATAGTTAAGCATCACAAGGCAGGTGCTGCCAGAGCAGAGAATTGGCCAGATGTCTACAAAAAGGTAGGGAAAGTAGCAAAAACGTGTTAGGCATGTTTACTAGAACATGCTTAATACATCGACCGTATAAAATATAGCCATTAATTGCAACTGGTATTGGTAAGATTGAACTGGTGAGTACATACTTGGTAAGTCCTGAGAGGTAGTTGCTGGGGCACTTCATCTTGGCCAGAGCCTGCCCAAAGTTAGCGGCGGCGGAGGCGAGCTGTTCCTCCGGGCAGAAGCGTGGATCAGTGCCACTGGCATGTGTACCTACAGGCAACCAGTAAATGGTAGAAGTTAAACTGCAATTGCACAAATTATGTGAAATACTGTAAGACATGGGATGCAGCTAACCTTGACGACAAACAACAGCATCGGCCGTTATGACCCTGCGTAAGTACATGGACAAGCATGTTAAGTACAATAGGGTTAGCATCCACCAAAAATAGCAAATGGGGCAGCATCTCTAGTATATCTTCACTGCGGAGAGTAGCATTGGTAGCAAATGGACAGATTAAAAATGGATAAAACTGTTAATTGCAACAGGCTTAACATCATCCTAAGTCATGTTTTGTAAGTTCTGTAGCCATTGAAATGCAACTGTTAAAAAATGGATTCAACTGTTAATTGCAACAGGCTTAATAGACATTGAAACCGGCATTGATAAAAATGCAATTGGCATAGTTAAGCATCACAAGGCAGGTGCTGCCAGAGCAGAGAATTGGCCAGATGTCTACAAAAAGGTAGGGAAAGTAGCAAAAACGTGTTAGGCATGTTTACTAGAACATGCTTAATACATCGACCGTATAAAATATAGCCATTAATTGCAACTGGTATTGGTAAGATTGAACTGGTGAGTACATACTTGGTAAGTCCTGAGAGGTAGTTGCTGGGGCACTTCATCTTGGCCAGAGCTCGCCCAAAGTCAGCGACGGCAGAGGCGAGTTGTTCCTTTGGGTCGAAGCGTGGATCAGTGCCACTGACATGTGTACCTATAGGCAACCAGTAAATGGGTAGAAGTTAAACTGCAATTGCACAAATTATGTGAAATACTGTAAGACATGGGATGCAACTCACCTCGATGGCAAACAAAAGCATCAGCCATTATGACCCCACGTAAGTACATGGACAGACATGTTAAGTGCAATAGGGTTAGCATCCACTAAAAATGGCAAAGGGGCATCATCTCTAGTGATATCCTGAGTCATGTATTGTAAGTTTGTTGCTGGTATTGGTGAAATTGAGCTGGACACGGTAATATTTGAACATCACACAGTGTGCAGTACTGAAATAAACAAGGCATGAACATGCTTAATACATCAACCATACAAATCATAGCCGTTGCAAGTGGTATTGGTAAGATTTAGCTGGTCAGATCTTACCTGTTAAGTCCTGGGGGGTAGTCGCTAGGGGACTTCATCTGGGCCAGAGCCTGCACCATGCCAACGACGGCGGCGGAGGCGAGGTGTTCCTTTGGGTCAACATGCACAGCGGCCATCGCGCCATAGACCGCCATCAGCTCTTGGCGGGGGGGGGGGGGGATTTGGAGGCATGAGGATGTTTCGCAGGCGCCATTTAAGCAATCAGTCCGGGGACGTGATAGAGATTGGTGGGTTACCTGACTAGATCCGAGCAGAACGTAGATGTGGTTGAAGCTGTGGTTGCGGCGCTGGCGGTTTGAGATGCCGGTATGGGGAGGCGCGAGGGAGGGAGGATACTGAGGGGAAGGGGATGTGGTTGGAGGAATAAATTCTGAAATCGCGCGCCTAATGAAAATTTCGGTGCGAAATTTGAAACTTGGGTGGGGGAAACACACAACACAGACAAAGCACGTAAAATACTCGTGTGCAAGAAAAAAGAAAGTTGGCAGATCCCGTCTTCAAAAAAAATGTACACGTGTACTTGATTTTTTTGGTCAATGGTACGCCTTGTTTATTAGGAAATATCGCACAGGTAACTGACTTATGGGTCATTAACGCAAAAAAACGCAGACGGTTACGGCATAGAAACCGTGTGTTTTGTGATCTTCTAATGATTAACGCAAAAAAACACACACAGGCACACATGCTAATCAACGCTCAAAGCCCTCAAAGGATGCTCTTACCGACATTGTATGTTAATACTACAAACTTAAAGTACTACTGGTAATTTGCTCTAATACTACAAACTTAAACTACTTCTCACATGCTGCCATCAGGGCATGCTGGCCAGACGCCGGCGTTCTCCTTCCCGGCCTTGTAGGCGGCACCCCACCGTGCTTCAATCTCTACCAAGCTCTCCTCACCACGGTGTGCGGCCTCTTTTTTCTTGCGTCAGCGGGACTCTCTTTTCTTGACTGCTTTCTTCCTTTTCTGCTCCTTCTGTGCAGCTTTGGCCGCCTCTAGATCCACCACCCATTCGGCCATGGCAGCCTCAAAGTCCGCCTGAGGGAGTCCTGGATTAGGGGGTGTCCGGATAGCCGGACTATACCTTCGGCCGGACTCCTGGACTATGAAGATACAAGATTGAAGACTTCGTCCCGTGTCCGGAAGGGACTTTCCTTGGCGTGGAAGGCAAGCTTGGCGATACGGATATGTAGATCTCCCACCATTGTAACCGACTCTGTGTAACCCTAGCCCTCTCCGGTGTCTATATAAACCGGAGGGCTTTAGTCCGTAGACACAACAATCATACCATAGGCTAGCTTCTAGGGTTTAGCCTCTTTGATCTTGTGGTAGATCTACTCTTGTACTACCCATATCATCAATATCAATCAAGCAGGACGTAGGGTTTTACCTCCATCAAGAGGGCCCGAACCTGGGTAAAACATTGTGTCCCCTGCCTCCTGTTACCATCCGGCCTAGACGCATAGTTCGGGACCCCCTACCCGAGATCTGCCGGTTTTGACACCGACATTGGTGCTTTCATTGAGAGTTCCTCTGTGCCGTCGCCATCAGGAAGGATGCCTCATTCCGTCTTTAAAGACGGCACCGTTGCTAAGGGAGCTTTGGCTATCGGCCAAACTCTCAGGCTAGGTGGTTTCCTTATGACCGCCTGTTCGGCTGCTGCGCCGACGATGACCTCTCGGGTCATCGAAAGCAATCTTCACGTCAGCTCGGAATTCGCCGAGCAGCTAGATCCAATGGAGCTCTCTTCCCTAAACGAGCTCTTGGATCGCGTCGCCGCCCTGGGAGTCGCTACGGATTACGACCAGATTGGGCCTAAACCCGATCTGAGAGAGATTAACTCTCCCCAGGTCACCCATCACGTTGCCGTGGTAGAGGGACAGTGCGGCGACCCTTCATCTATCTTAAGGACTAGCTATGTCCGGATTCCTGATCCCTCCAAGCCGGATACCCGCGGAGGGGAGGACATCACTCAAGACCTAAACTTAAAGTCAGGCGACGGGCTAGATTCATTGGACAGCATCCAAGAATCCAAACTTCCGAGTTCGGAAACTCCTTGGCCTATGGGTCTCAGATTGGGTGAGGTTTCAGATTTGATTCCACCCACCCACCCGTACATAAGCGATCTATCCCAAATTAGGCAAGAGCCCGAAGAAACAGTACATCATTACTGGGCCAGATTCCTCCTGGTTATGAACAGGATAAAGGACTGCCGCGAGGAAGACGCAATTTCATTCTTCTGTAATAATTGCACGGACAAGGGAATCCTCAACGCCATAAGTCGCCGTGATATTACACGCTTCGCTGACTTGGCGTCCATAGTACGAAAGTACTGTGCGATGGAAAGCGCCTGGAAAACCGAAATAAAATTTTGGGACAATCCGGCCCTGAATACAAACCCAGTCCAAAATAAAAGGGTGCATCATCGCCAGACACCCGGGTTCAATACCAAAAGGCAAAAGCCCTCTACAGGGCACGAAACCATACTGGAAGGATGGCTTAATGGACCCTGTAAAATTCACAGTGCAGAGGGCGCCACACCAACTCACAGCCTTAGAGCATGTTGGATACTCCGGCAGGTGGCAAAAATTGGCGAAGACCTTCTAATTCTAGAAGCCACAGAAAGCCACCCCAGAGACACCAGTACGGTATTAACAGTCTTCGAGACTTTTGCATCAAATAATATGCGAAAAAGAACACTCCGCAGCCTTGCCGAAGTCTACCAAATAGCAACAATAAACCCATGGAGTGACATGGCTATTACTTTTAACGCCAGTGATGAACCTAAATTCCGAACAGCCCGAGCACCAGCCGCATTGGTCCTCAGTCCAATAGTGGACGGCTTTCGTCTTACCAAGGTACTCATGGATGGCGGCAGCGGATTGAACCTCATTTATGAGGAAACCCTTCAAAAAATGGAAATAGACTAGAACCGCATTGAGCGAAGCAGCACAACCTTTAGAGGAATAATCCCCAGTCGAGAAGCGTGCTGTACAAGAAAAATCACACTAGATGTGGTGTTCGGCACGCCGGATAATTACAGGTCCGAAGAGGTCACGTTCCAAGTGGCCCCGTTCAGTAGCAGATATCACGCTCTGCTAGGGCAGGAAGCGTTTACAATCTTCCAAGCAATACCCCATTACGGGTACATGAAGGTCAAGATGCCCGGGCCTAACGGAATCATCACTCTCGCCAGTGATCCGGACATAGCACTCCGCGCCGAAAACAAGACAGCCGCACTGGCCCTCGAGGCGCTATCCGAAGCTCTAGCGGCTGAGGAACTGACTGCGCTGCGCTCCATGGTGAATAGGGACGATGTGATACTCAACAAAAGATCCAAGTCCACCTCCTTTAAACCGGCGAACGAAATAGTCAAATTCCAGGTCCATCCAACGGACCCCAATAAAACAGCTTCCATCGGGGCATAGTTAAACCCTGATGTAGATGCCACACTACGAGAGTTCCTACAAGAGAACTGGGACATTTTCGCCTGGCACCCTTCAGACATGCCAGGAATCCCACGCAGGCTGGCCAAACACAGCTTAAATATCCTAAAAGGATTCAAGCCAGTCAAACAGGCTCTTCGGCGTTTTTCTGAACCTAAGAGACAAGCCGTGGGAGAGGAACTAGCCAAGCTATTGGAGGCCGGATTCATCAAAGATATAAAACACCCGGACTGGCTAGCAAACCTAGTGATGGTACCAAAGAAGGACAAATCCTGGCGCCTGTGCGTTGATTTTAAAGACCTTAACAAGGCTTGCCCAAAGGATCCCTTCCCCCTCCCCCGCATCGATCAAATTATCGACGCTACCTGTAACATCCCAAAATTCTAAATTCTGGAATGTTATAAACACATAGATAGATCGATTGATTGTTTGATTGATTGCGTGAATTGAGTGAAATTCGAATTCTTTTTGAAAGTTAAATGAGAGGGAATAAAAGGACTTTCCCAAACTTTCATATTGGTTTTCTGATCTTCGTGAATTCAAATTCTTTTCAACACAAAACCCCGGAGAAAAGATGACATGACTTCTTCCATTTATTTAAATGACAAGGGGTGTTGAAAATATTTGAATTTTATTTGAAAATATTTCCAATTCAGAAACTTTAAGCAACTCAATGATTTTCACGAGAGAAGATAAAATGACTTCTTCAAATTATGAAATATGAGTTGGGAGTTTCAAAGAATTAAATTCAAAGTTCTTTTGAATTTATTTTTCAAATTGGAATACATTAGATCATCATGCATATCCTATTTTCTTGCATTTTGGTCGATCCTAGAAATTTCACGCAACTCAAGGACCTTCGGAGAGAGTTGGAGATTTCGTTATTTTCTTATTTGAGAGTTCTCGAATTTGAAAAGAGGATCATTTGATTTATTTATTTCATCTTCATATTTTCCGTTATCAAAAATATAAGAGAGGGAATAATATGACTTTCCCAAAATATAGAGGAAAAATGAAGATTTAATAAATAGATCAAATTTCGTTTTCCGGTGTTTGTTTGTTTTTTTTGGATAGGGAAAAATGCGCGTTTTTGAAAATTTTATTTTAGGCCCGGAGAAAAGTTCATTTTGTTCGGCTCATTTTTAGGAGTCGGGGAAAATTTACTTTATTAGTTTTGGAGTCCGGTAGATTTTGTTTTTCTGTGTTTTTCCAAGCGCGGAACCGTTTAAAACAAAAAAAAAACTCAACGCCTTGGGCCAGCCGGCCAAGGCCAAAGGCCACCGCCCCAGCCAGCGTCGCGTGAGCGCCCAGGCTCCAGGAGCCGCCGCCTTTGTCTTTGGAAGTCCTAGTAGGACTTTTGTCCTACTTCCGTTTATTCTGTTTCTTTTTCTAGATCTTTCCTACTCTTATTTTTATTTCTTGTCCCCTACCCCAAGTCTCCTCACCCCTCCCAATATAAATATCCCACACCCCCCTCTAAATCATCAAACCCAAAAGCCCCAAGCCTCCGCCCCTGCGTCACCGCCGCCCCACCTTGCCGCGCCGCCGCCGCCCTGCGTCACCGCCAGCCGCCGCACCTTGCCGCGCCACCGCCGCCCTGCGTCACCGCCGCCACCGCACCTTGCCGCGCCGCCGCCGCCCTGCGCCCCCGTCCGCCGCCGCCAACCTTGCGCGCCGCCGCCGCCCTGCGTCACCGCCGCCGCCGTGTGAGAGTTGCGAGATGCCGCAGAGTGACGGCTGACGTGCGCGCTTGCGTCACCTGACCGGCCGGCAGTGACCTCGGGGCAGCGAGGAAGATCGGGCTCCCCTCTGGGCCGCCGTGGTGCACCTTGCGCGCCGCCGCACCTTGCCGCTGCGCCCGCCGCCGCCACCGCCGCCGCCGCACCTTGTGCACCGCCGCCGCCGCCCAACGCCGCCGTCGCCGCCGTTCGCCGGAGGTACCGCGCCGCGTCTCTTCTTTCCCTCGGTTCGGTTTTTCCTATAAATCGTTCCGATTCTTTTCTTCTCCACCGATTCGTTTTTCTTTCCGGTTCTTCGCTAAACCGTTCCGGTTTTCTAGATCGGTTTTCGTTTCGGTTTTCTTCTCCGAAACCCTAGATCGGATTCGTTTTCTTTTCGATTTAGTTGCCTTGGACCGTTCGCCGGACCGTTCGTCCTAACGAACGTGATCACCGGATTCTTCTAGGTTAACGAACTCGTTCTCGTTTAACCGTTCTTCTTTTTCTTCTCGTCGGATTTATTCCGCGATCGCGATCTCAGATCCGATCTTCGTTCTAGTTTATCTTCTCGCTCGTTTATCGGAATCAGGTGATTCAAGCGCCTGGAGTTTCGTTTCGAAACCGCCGTTCCGTCTAATCAACTTAAACAAGTTTTTGCTACTGTAAAATTTTGACCTAGTTCAACTTGCTAGAACCGAGTTGTTTTCTTCCGCCGTTTGTTTTCGGTTTCTTTGTTCGGTTCCTTCTTTCTTTGCAACCGGAGTTCTTAAGTTGAACTTTCTGGTTCGTTCTCTCGTTCGAGTTTTACTTGTGCATTAGATGAGTACTTATTGTGTGGTTACTATTGTTTGCTTACGATAGATTGACCGGAGTGTGACGAGTAGATCTATCAAGAGTTAAGTGCGAATCATCTTCATCAACATTGCAGGCAAGTTCACACTTTGATCATACCTTTTTCTACAACTTTTCTACACCCCATGTTTTATTGCATTAGATCAATCCTCTCACATTGCATGATTAGGATCTAATTAAATTGTGGGATGGGAAGTAGATGAGGTAGTACCTATTACCTGTTATTATCAAACCTTTGGGAGTTACTTCTACGTTTGCTTATTATGCCATGCTATGCTAGTAGACGTGGATTGGGTGAGTGATATCCATGACAGATGTGAGTGTTAATTAATGGTTTATCTAAGGTGGCAACTTAAACACACATCTGGGTGGATTGAGGCACCTGGGTATTCCAGGACTTGCCTGTTTTCTTTTGGACCGCCACCCAGGCTCAAAGGATCATGAGACTATTCATACTAGAAACTTCCGTGCCTAGAGGCTATTATGGGCTTAATAGTTTCCCGTCTAGGGGCTCAAAGGGATCATAGATAATCATGGCATAGAACGTTCGGTAAGTTGAAAATAGACCCGAGAGATGGCGCTCGTAACAGTATGTGGCTCATGGGATAGCTCGTGTGATGTGACATAAGCTTGTTGGGCGAAGCTCTACGGTGACTCAGCAGAGAGTGGTACCGCGGGCACTCGATATGTTGTCGCCTACACCATTCCCGGGAACATATTTTTCGGAACCCACATGCTAAGGTGCTTAGTGCTTCTGAAAGACTATGTCTCGGTCATATGTGTCCGTTTCTCAAACACCATGTAGTGCGAGAAAACAAACGGAGGCGATCGAGTCATGTGGGGAAAAAGTGCGCAAACCTCTGCAGAGTTTACAAACTAATCATGATTAGTCGTGTCCCCGGTTATGGACAACTTGAGTATCTAGTACTTGAATATCATTGTGAATCTCAACATGTTACTTCTAATTAATGTTGTTGGGTTTTAATTATTTTTAATTGGGATTGAGAATGCTGTCAACCATTCTCAATGTTTCACAACCACCATGATAGTAAATAAAATTTATTCCTTTGCAGTAGGGAAAAATTGGCTTTACGCAAAAACTTTATAACCATAGAGCTTTTCCACCAGCCAAATATGCATATAGTGATAGTCATTGTTCATCATTCTCTATGGTGTGAATTTGCCAGTACATTCAATGTACTGACCCGTTTTCGGGCTTCAACGTCTTATGTTGCAGGTTTCTTACGACGAGTAAGTGATACGTTAGGGTTACGATTTCTACACTCAACTTTGCCGTTGGTGTTGATGGGTAACCACAACCTTGTTGCTTCCGCTATGTGGATTGAGGTAATGGTATTTACGTTACTTTATACATGTGATTTACCTCTGTTATAAATCCTTCGAGTACTGTGTGTGTCAGCATACTGATCCAGGGATGACACATAAGCACAGAGACTTGATCCATTTGGGTCGGGTCGCTACAAGATGGTATCAGAGCACATGTTGACTGTAGGACGTGACCCTAGAAATTGGCAAGCCCACAGCAAAGATTTTTCTCTACAACTTTCCCTTTCAAAAAGATCTTTTACCTCTCTTCTCTTCTGAGCTTATTCAAAAATTCCCTTTAGTGAGACCATACCCCTTTCCCCTTTTGACCACTCGAGGATTCGACTGATGAGACCACTCCAAGAAGTACAGGATATCAGACTAGTAAGACCATTCGGAATGAAGAGGATTTTACCATACATTATGATAATGGAAACTACAGCTGTTGAAGACTCTGAAGACTAGGAGAATTGGAGGCTCTGAAGAATCCCTAGATTTGTATGACCTAGGAAGGCTACCCTTATGGAACTTGGCAGACTATGAAAGTTGTCAATACCCGAGATCAAGGTGTATCGGAGAAAGACTGAAACAAGGAGTACGAGAACTCGAAGAAAACCCTAAGGCAGAAGATATCAACTATGGAATGATAGCTCATGAATGACAAGAGCAGAAACATGGTTATCCGTGATGTCATCACCCGCTAATGCTATTGTCGCCGTGCTGAGTTAAGGATGCAAGTCTTCAGAATGGATTTGATGGAAGAAGGCTGATGGAGCACCTATCATAAGATGAAGTTTTAGCCCTAGCCGGTGTATCACCAGGATCTGGAGTAGTACGTCAAGAAGTTTAAGGTGGAGCTCCAGGAAGTCGTATTAGACAAGGAAGCATTTCGTGAAGAACTTAAGACCAGAAGTTGAAAGCAGCCAAGCTAGAGAAGTAAAACCTTGAGATACCGGAGATTTGTCAGGAACTGAAGGACAGTATGACCATGGCTCATGCCAAGGATGTTGAAACCTAGAAGTTTGGAATACAACTCCAGAATATTAAAGGATGTCACGAGAGACTTCGCGTCAACAGAGTTGATCTGGCGAAAGGACTTGAGAAAGATCAAGCACGACCGAAAGAAGCCATTGGAGGCATGAACAAGGCTTGAAGAGTTTGGGGACGTTGAAGATTTATTGACCTTTAGAAGACCAAACCCCTGTTATATACCTACGTTAGATGCGACGATTGTGAGCTGTCACTTGTTTGATGTTTTTCGACAGCCACAACAAAAATCTGTCTTTTCAAAACTGTTGTTTGCATTTTGTGTATTCCTCTCTATCCCTCTTATCTCACCCCAAACCCATGGACCCAATAGCGGATGAATGAAGATGAGCTTGTATTTTCTAGACCGATGAGTCAAATTGGAGACAGACCGATGGATTCAGAACATGGAGGATCACATGGAGAACAACCCTATAGTCGGAAAGGATATGGCCCAGCATGCTCTTCAATGCTTTGAAAGAGGTGCTGCTACTTGGTGGAGGATGTACCAAACCATCAATGGATGGCAAGGAGTAACCACTTGGAAAGAATTTAAGTTGACTTTGCCAAAGTCTCGGCTTGTGTCCCAGAAGTTGAAGCCTTATGGAAAGGATATGAAGAAAACTTGTGCATGCAAGATTTGTGGAGAAATCGGACACAACCATAAAGAACACAAGGATGAATGCCCTAAATGTGAAGGAAGTCACCCAGCTGAAGAATGCCCAACTAGGCAGATCACTTGTTTCTTGTGTGAAGGAACTACCCACTATCCTGCTCAGTGTCACATTTACCCCATGGTACAAAGAACCATCCAGCAGAAGGAAGAAGCAATGAAAGGAGCTCTTATGGAAAGTTTAGAAGAACCTGTGATGAAGAAAGAGGTGGAGGACACACCCAAAGAAGAACCAATTAAACCCTGCACCAAGTCTTGCTATTCATGTGGAGAATAAGGACACATCTCCCAAAATTGTATGAATGGGGATCTAGTGGAATTCCCGGCTGAGGAAGTAGAGTATGACCCACAGGAAATAGAAGCCCTGATTGGATTGGAAAAGTCCAGAAAGAGAAGTAGATTGGATTCCAGGAAGGACCTGAGTCATATCACATGTTTCAGGTGCAAAAATTCAGGACACCACTTCAATGATTGCCCAAAAGGAAAGATGAGGACCCCAGGAGGCTATACAATCACAAGGAAACCTCGAAACTTGTCAGAAGTAATATGTTTCCGTTGTAATGAAGCAGGGCACTTTGCCAGAGATTGTCCGAAGGAGAAGGAGACTTGTGATAAGTAGTTGAGTTTGTAACAGAAGAAATATAGTCGTAGTAGTGAGGACATTTTCCTTTATATTGAGGTGTTGAGTTGAGACATGTAATGGAGAAGCGAGAGATTGTAAACATTTGAGAATCAATAAAGTTAGCAGTGTTGGTACTGATTTGGATTTTATGAGTTGTTACCCTATGAAGAAGGGTTTTGACCATTTTGAGGATATGAGAAATATGGTCTATAAAATATTGGAGCATTTTAAGGGTGGTAGTACCCTGTAAAGAACCATTGACCCCTGGAAAAGATAAGGATACTCCACTGAGTGGATTTCAGACAAAATGAATACGAGTTTTGTCTGGATATGTGTGATACCCCAAGAGTATGTGGGATGAAGTTGGAGACCGACAGTTGTTTGGACCAAAGGTGATCAAAGGAGTCAGAAGAGAATGTTAAGTTGATTCGAGATAGACTGAAGGTAGCTTAGTCCAGGCAGAAGAGTTATGTAGACTCACAAACTCAAGGAGGTAGTCTATGAAATTGGAGACAGAGCATGTCTTCATGTGTTCCCTCTGCGAGGAGTTAAACGGATTGGAGTTAAGGGACAGTTAGCCCCGAGATTTGTAGGACCATACCGAGTTTTGGAGCGTATGGAGAAGTGGCCAACAAGTTGGAGTCACCCGAAGGACTGTCAGGAGTTCAAGATGTGTTTCACGTTTCCCAGTTGAAGAAGTGCCATGCAGAGATGGCCAATATTCCCCTGTAAGAACGCTTGACCCTGGAAGGGATAATGATGTTCCACGAAGTAGAGTATGGACTTCATAAGTATAAGTTTTTATCTCGGTATGAGGGATATTCCATGAGGATGAAGAGATGAATTACTATTGGATATAAAGGAGGTATGATGTTGGAAATATGGATCAATGGAAAATTCCATGATGAGTCTGAGTAATCATGTCCTAGTTTGGTGCCAATAGAAGGAAGGAAGATAGTACAATTGGATGGATTTAAGAATACTAGGAAGTTGGAAGTTGGTATAATGACCAGTTGCCCAGTGATAAGTTCAAGGACTACAAGTGATGAGGTGTGCCATAACCCACAGGCCCCAGGACCTGCCAAGAAGCAAGCACATTCTTGCTGAAGGAAAAAACCTGGAAGAAGTTACGATTTTATCGACAGGCGATTTTATAGGAGTTTACGCAAAACCTGAGAGTTGTGAAGGAACGATAGATGTTTATTTGGCTTGCAGAATCTATGGATATATCCGAACCTGGTTCGTTGACAAGAGAAATTCTGCAATGCTTGTGAGGATGACCGAGTGTTAGAATGCGAGATTCGCTAAACTGTATACATGGTAATGATTTGGGTGCGGGATGGATTGATCACCATACCGACTTACTCTTATTATTCGCCTTGCTATATGGGATGGTAAATCTGAGTGACTTGCCTATAGTGGAGAGACGACGATATTAAACCTTGTTTAAACCTTAGAATGGTATAAGTATTTTCCCTTGTACACGACAGCTTTTTGCCAACCGTAGGTTATACGGTGAGGATCAACCCAGACTCATTTCCTGCAGGAGAAACCACAAATTGTTGACCACCATGAGATATCGATAGTTGTTTAGTTTTGGCGCCAGACCCGTCAGTTAAGAAGACCCAGTCTCGGAAGAACCTTACCTAGATGAAAGACAGAAGAATTGAGGAAAAGGTTATGCCACTACCGGAAGAGCTTGGAGAAGGAATTTTCTCGAGGATCTGAGAAGACCGACACTGTCAAGGATAAGGATGGAGTATATGAGTTTTGATGGAACTGTAACCATGCTTCTAAGGGTGGTAGCACCCTGGACCCCTGTGACGATCGATGGAATTTTGAGGAGACCCCCAAACCCTAACCTATTTCTTTCTAGCCTCTCCGAATCTCGAGGACGAGATTCATTTTAAGGGTGGTAGGTTTGTAACATCCGAAAATTCTAAATTCTGGAATGTTATAAACACATAGATAGATCGATTGATTGTTTGATTGATTGCGTGAATTGAGTGAAATTCGAATTCTTTTTGAAAGTTAAATGAGAGGGAATAAAAGGACTTTCCCAAACTTTCATATTGGTTTTCTGATCTTCATGAATTCAAATTCTTTTCAACACAAAACCCCGGAGAGAAGATGACATGACTTCTTCCATTTATTTAAATGACAAGGGGTGTTGAAAATATTTGAATTTCATTTGAAATATTTCCAATTCAGAAACTTTAAGCAACTCAATGATTTTCACGAGAGAAGATAAAATGACTTCTTCAAATTATGAAATATGAGTTGGGAGTTTCAAAGAATTAAATTCAAAGTTCTTTTGAATTTATTTTTCAAATTGGAATACATTAGATCATCATGCATATCCTATTTTCTTGCATTTTGGTCGATCCTAGAAATTTCACGCAACTCAAGGACCTTCGGAGAGAGTTGGAGATTTCGTTATTTTCATATTTGAGAGTTTTCTCGAATTTGAAAAAAAAAGGATCATTTGATTTATTTATTTCCTCTTCAATAATTTTTCCGTTATCAAAAATATAAGAGAGGGAATAATATGACTTTCCCAAAATATAGGAAAAATGAAGATTTAATAAATAGATCAAATTTCGTTTTCCGGTGTTTGTTTGTTTTTCTTTGGATAGGGAAAAATGCGCGTTTTTGAAAATTTTATTTTAGGCCCGGAGAAAAGTTCATTTTGTTCGGCTCATTTTTAGGAGTCGGGGAAAATTTACTTTATTAGTTTTGGAGTTCGGTAGATTTTGTTTTTCTGTGTTTTTCCGAGCGCGGAACCATTTAAAAAAAAAACTCAGCGCAAGCCGCCGGCCGGCCAGCCAAGGCCAAGGCCATCGCCGCACCGCGCGCGTGCCCAGGCTCCAGGAGCCGCCGCCGTTGTCTTTTGGAAGTCCTAGTAGGACTTTTGTCCTACTTTCGTTTATTCCGTTTCTTTTTCTAGATCTTTCCTATTCCTAGTCTATTTCTTGTCCCCTACCCCAAGTCTCCTCACCCCTCCCCAATATAAATACTCCCACACCCCCCTCTAAATCATCAAACCCAAAAGCCCCAAGCCTCCGCCGCCCTGCGTCACCGCCGCCACCGCACCTTGCCGCGCCGCCGCCGCCCTGCGTCACCGCCGCCGCCGCACCTTGCCGCGCCACTGCCGCCCTGCGTCACCGCCGCCACCGCACCTTGCCGCGCCGCCGCCGCCCTGTGTCACCGCCGCCGCACCTTGCCGCGCCGCCGCCGCCCTGCGTCACCGCCGCCGTCGCACCTTGCCGCGCCACCGCCGCCCTGCGTCACCGCCGCCACCGCACCTTGCCGCGCCGCCGCTGCCCTGCGTCACCGCCGCCGCCGCACCTTATGCACCGCCGCCGCCGCCCAACGCCGCCGTCGCCGCCGTTCGCCGGAGGTACCGCGCCGCGTCTCTTCTTTCCCTCAGTTCGGTTTTTCCTATAAATCGTTCCGATTCTTTTCTTCTCCACCGATTCGTTTTTCTTTCCGGTTCTTCGCTAAACCGTTCCGGTTTTCTAGATCGGTTTTCGTTTCGGTTTTCTTCTCCGAAACCCTAGATCGGATTCGTTTTATTTTCCGATTTAGTTGCCTTGGACCGTTCGCCGGACCGTTCGTCCTAACGAACGTGATCACCGGATTCTTCTAGGTTAACGAACATCCGTTCATTTAACCGTTCTTCTTTTTCTTCTCGTCGGATTTATTCCGCGATCGCGATCTCAGATCCGATCTTCGTTCTAGTTTATCTTCTCGCTCGTTTATCGGAATCAGGTGATTCAAGCGCCTGGAGTTTCATCTCGAAACCGCCGTTCCGTCTAATCAACTTGAACAAGTTTTTGCTACTGTAAAATTTTGACCTAGTTCAACTTGCTAGAACCGAGTTGTTTTCTTCCGCCGTTTGTTTTCCGTTTCTTTGTTCGGTTCCTTCTTTCTTTGCAACCGGAGTTCTTAAGTTGAACTATCTGGTTCGTTCTCTTGTTCGAGTTTTACTTGTGCATTAGATGAGTACTTATTGTGTGGTTACAATTGTTTGATTACGATAGATTGACCGGAGTGTGACGAGTAGATCTATCAAGAGTTTTGAGTGCGCATCATCTTCATCAACATTGCAGGCAAGTTCACACTTTGATCATACCTTTCTACAACCCATGTTTTATTGCATTAGATCAATCCTCTCACATTGCATGATTAGGATCTAATTAAATTGTGGGATGGGAAGTAGATGAGGTAGTACCTATCACCTGTATTATTATGAAACCCTTGGGAGTTACTTCTACGTTTGCTTATTATTATGCCATGCTATGCTAGTAGACGTGGATTGGGTGAGTGATATCCATGACAGATGTGAGTTGTTAATTTTATTGGTTTATCTAAGGTGGCAACTTAAACACACATCTGGGTGGATTGAGGCACCTGATGTCTATCAGGACTTGCCTGTTTTTTTCCGGACCGCCACCCAGTCTCAAAGGGATCATAAGATAATTCATGCTAGAAACTTCCGTGTGCAGCCACATGCTACTATGGGCTCTGGCATAGTTGACTAAGTTGTGCGAACTCTTACGGGGTGGACTAGCAGATGTAGGGGATGTAGGTGTACCGGTCTACCCCACATGTAAGGTGCTAGTGCTTCTGAAAGACTATGTCTCGGTCATCCGTTTCTCAAACACCATGTAGTGCGAGAAAACAAACGGAGGAGATCGAGTCATGTGGGGAAAAGTGCGCAAACCTCTGCAGAGTTTACAAACTAATCATGATTAGTCGTGTCCCCGGTTATGGACAACTTGAGTATCTAGTACTTGAATATCATTGTGAATCTCAACATGTTACTTCTAATTAATGTTGTTGGGTTTTAATTATTTTTAATTGGGATTGAGAATGCTGTCAACCATTCTCAATGTTTCACAACCACCATGATAGTAATTAATCTTATTCCTTTGCAGTAGGGAAAAATTGGCTTTACGCAAAAACTTTATAACCATAGAGCTTTTCCACCAGCCAAATATGCATATAGTGATAGCCATTGTTCATCATTCTCTATGGTGTGAATTTGCCAGTACATTCAATGTACTGACCCGTTTCGGGCTGCAACGTCTTATGTTGCAGGTTTCTTACGATGAGTAAGTGATACGTTAGGGTTACGATTTCTACACTCAACTTTGCCGTTGGTGTTGATGGGTAACCACAACCTTGTTGCTTCCGCTATGTGGATTGAGGTAATGGTATTTACGTTACTTTATACATGTGATTTACCTCTGTTATAAATCCTTCGAGTACTGTGTGTGTCAACATACTGATCCAGGGATGACACATAAGCACAGAGACTTGATCCATTCGGGTCGGGTCACTACACTACCGCAGGACACAATTCGTTGTGTTTCCTCGATGCATACTCCGGCTACCATCAAATAAAGATGGCAGAGTCAGACCAAGCCGCAACGGCATTCATCACACCATACGGCCCATTCTGCTTCAACACAATGCTCTCGAGTTCAAAAACGCCGGCGCAACATATCAACGCATGATTCAGACATGTCTGGCAAACCAGATCGGTAAAACAGTGGAGGCATACGTAGATGATGTGGTCGTTAAAACAAGACATGTCGAATCTCTAGTAGACGACTTGAGGCTAACATTCGATAACCTCTGAACATGCGACATCAAGCTCAACCCGGAAAAATGCATTTTCCGCATTCCAGCCGGAAAGCTCTTGGGCTTCATTGTATCCGGTAGAGGAACTGAAGCAAATCCAGCCAAGATCCGAGCTCTGTCACAATTGGATATCCCGAAGGAGCTCAAACAAATACAAAAATTAACCGGATGCGTGGCGGCTCTAAGCCGCTTTATCTCCTGCTTGGGAGAAAAGGCCCTACCCCTTTACCGCCTCCTTCGGCGCACCGAACACTTCGAGTGGACGGATGCAGCCACGGCTGGACTCGACGAAATAAAAGCCATCTTGGCAACAAACCCAGTCCTGGCCGCGCCAAACATTGGCGAACCAATGCTATTATACATTGCAGCAACCCATCAGGTTGTAAGCACAGTGCTCGTCGTCGAACAAGAAACGGACGGACACAAATTCCCCCTTCAAAAGCCGGTCTACTATGTGTCCACTGTCCTTACTCCGTGCAAGTCACGGTACCCGCATTATCAAAAGATTGCGTACGCGGTATTTATGGCATCCCGGAAGCTGCGACACTACTTTCAAGAGTGTTCAATAATAGTAGCCTCGGAAGTGCCACTTAACAATATTATAAACAACCGCGACGCGACGGGCCGGATTGCAAAATGGGACATTGAGCTCCTCCCGTTCGACATAACTTACAAGCCACGGCAAGCTATCAAGTCGCAAGTTTTGGCCGACTTCGTCGCAGAATGGACGGAGGCCGAACTCCCTAAAGAGTACGACACATATTCAAACTGGGTCATGCACTTCGACGGCTCCAAAATGTTGGCCGGTCTAGGGGCTGGCATCGTTTTGACGTCCCCCACAGGAGACACAGTTCAATACAAACTCCAGATAATATACACAGACTCCAACAATGCAGCCGAATATGAGGCCCTTTTACATGGTCTCCGGATGGCAGTATCCATGGGCATTCAATGCCTAGAGGTGCGCGGGGACTCGAACCTCGCAATATCCCAAATAAATGGAGACTTTGATGTCAAGGATCCAAAAATGGCAGCTTATCGCAACACCGTCCTAAAAATGTCAGCTCGGTTCGAAGGGCTCGAATTTCACCATATAGCCCGGGAAAATAATCAGGCGGCAGATGTCCTGGCACGCATCGGCGCAAAACGCAATGTAGTCCCCCCCCCAACATCTTCTTGGAAAGGCTGTTCAAGCCATCCGTAGTATGGGAAGGGGAACCCGGCAATAACAGCCCGGACCCAACCGCACTGCCCGACACCGAACACTCTGACATAATTGGAGGCTCTACCAATGAAATAACACCTTCAGCCCACGTAATAATGGCCGTCATCGCCCCGTGGACAGAACCATTCCTCGCCTACCTTACTAGGCAGGAACTCCCCGAGGACCAAAATGAGGCACGCTGCATAGTGCGGCGATCTAAAGCCTATAAAGTCCATGAGGGAGAGCTTTATAAGAAAAGCACTACCGGAGTCCTTCAAAGGTGCATCTCCAAAGAGGAAGGGCGGAACCTCCTGGCTGAAATTCATGCCGGACTCGGCGGTCATCACGCTGCAGCTCGGTCCCTTGTAAGCAAGGCCTTTCGTACAGGCTTTTATTGGCCGACGGCCCGGGCAAACGCCCAGGACTTAGTCCAACGATGCGTCGGTTGCCGGCTTTTTGCAAACCAAAGCCATATGCCACCCACCGCCCTCCAAACTATCCCCATCACTTGGCCCTTCGCGGTCTGGGGGCTTGACATGGTTGGACCCCTTAAAGGCGGAACCCACAAGAAAAAATACTTACTGGTCATGGTGGATAAGTTCACCAAATGGATACAAGCCAAGCCTGTTAAGACGGTCGAATCCGGACCGGTGGTAGACTTTATATCCGGGGTTGTACACCGTTACGGCGTCCCCCACAGCATCATCACTGATAGCGGCATGAACTTTACGGCCGGCGAGGTAAAACTCTGGTGCAAAAACATGGGCATCAAGCTCGATTATGCTTCCGTCTATCACCCATAAACTAACGGCCAGGTCGAACGTGCAAATGGTCTTATCATGAGCGGCATCAAACCCAGATTAGTGCGGTCCCTTAAGGAATCTAATACGCACTGGGTAGAGGAGCTCGACTCCGTACTCTGGGGGCTGCGGACCACGCCGAATCGCACCACCGGATACACACCATTCTTCATGGTGTACGGCGCAGAGGTAGTTTTGCCCTGCGACATAATTCATGAGTCACCTCGAGTGCGCATGTATGAAGAAAGAGAAGCCGAGCTTGATCGGCAGGACAGTTTGGACGCCTTGGAGGAAGAGCGTGACGTGGCAAAAGCCCGTTCCGCATTCTATCAACAGCAGGCTCGAAGATACCAAAGCAGAGAAGTACGAGCCAAAAATTACAACATTGGCGAATTAGTTCTACGCCTGCCGGACAAGAAAAAGGACAAACTCAAGCCCAAGTGGGAAGGTCCCTTCATAATTTACCAAGTCCTGACTGGTGGAGCGTACCGCCTGCGAGATGCATCGGATAACCGACTCGAGCCGAACCCATGGAACGCAGCCTGTCTCCGAAGATTCTATGCCTAGCACCGGACTCTGTGTCCATCTCCTTCCTCTGTCCATTTTTTATATACTTCCTGTCTTACATTTCTCTCCTTCTCCTCTCTCTCTCTCTCTCTCTCTCTCTCTCTCTTATAGCCTTTAAAGGCTCATAAAGTGACGCGCTATCCGCGCTCATTAAACCTGGGGGCTTCTTTAAACAGAAGCTTATTTATACGGGCTTAATGCCCAACACATGTGTCACACTTCCGCTTGTACCTTTTATTCACCATTATATGCATCGATATGACTTAAGTTTTGGCCAAGCTGGGTTGCCTGGCTCCTGTGCTTACCCCTACGTTCCCGATTGTTCGGCTAGGTGGTAAAGGGAGCACCTCTGCGATTGTTACTGCCGGGTCAGCCGGATGTGTACCTCAGACTGGGTGAAGCCGAAAGCTAGCGTTCTTAAGGGAATATTCGGTCGGTGAACTAAAGATGATCTTTTTTTCACTTATTTATCTATACGCCCCCAGATGTTTTTCTTGCGTCTCTTTTCGCAGAATGGACATGCACTTTAGGGCATGCCTCCCAGGGAAAGGAACCCCTAACGGAACTATTCTTCCTGGAAGATGTTTCTTAGTAACCATGTAATATAACATAACTAGTTGGCCACTTGTCTGTTCAAGCAATAATGACCCCTACGCCTGGTCTCCATGCATACCCCGGTTCTTATATAACCGCGAGGGTATTCGGACACACTCCAGACCGTTAGGTCCCGAGGTTGAAGCGAAAAGGTCGGCCATGACAAACAATCTACAATCCGGCTAGAAGGCATTACACATGTCAATTAAAATTACATAGTCAATCTGACTGATTGTATTCCTCTTCAATACCATCTAACAGGCTGTCTAGCTTACAGTCCTGTTGGGAATACTTTGCGGCCAATTCTACTTGGCCGTATACTAAGCTCACAGGGATCTCCTTCCCATCGGGCCCCACGGGTCCGACCTCGGCCATGTGGTTTGGGTCAGCCTTCGTGTACCGCGTCTTCACCATGGCCCAGGCCTCCCTGGCGCCTTGACGGCAGGCCGACATCTTCCACAATCGGAAGCGCCGCCGCGCTCCCTTCAGCTTCTCTACAAGCTCTCCAAGGCCTTCGGGCATGGAGACGGATGGCCACAAGGCCTGGGCGACGCCTTGCATCACCTGCCGAACTCGCTCGTGCAGTTGTGAGAGCTCAGGAAGAAGGTCACCCATAGAACCGGGCATTTCCTCTGCAGGACGACCTGTTAGCATACCTACAGACATTACTCTGTTAGTCGACTTCCTCGCTGAACTCTTTTTTCAAAGTTCGTTTAAGCACTTACTAAATATGTCGCGTCGAAGCCGCTGATTCTCCTTAACGGAGTCCAACAGCTGGGCACGAACATCCTTCAGTTCAACGCCCAGCTTGGTGTTGGCATCTTGGAGATCGTTCTTCTCCCGCCTCACCTTTGTCAGCACACTCTCACCAGCCTTCAGCTGGCGTAGGAGTTGTGCTTTTCCGGATTTAATCCAGCGCCATCTGCAATTTCATTTGTCAGATTTGCACCCACGCCGCACTTCACAAAATACTTATCTTTCGAAGCGTATATTACCAGAGGGGGTCACCTTGGGCTCCCCTGCCGCGGCTAGTGCGGCCTCAAGTTGGGCTTTGCACTCTTCCAGCTCCTGGGACAGTAGGGTATTCTTTTCTGTAAGAACCTACATAACAAATGATCCTTAAATTAGTTATTCTAACTGTTTCAAGTCTCGGGGGCTACTGGTATATATATAATTACCAAAATTTTCTTACCCGTATGTCTTTTACATATTGCTCTGTGGCTCTGGCTAGACCATTTTGAGCGGCACGGAGGTACGCATCTCCCGAAGTGAAGGCATCCAATGCCTCTTGGGAGAAACAAGCGTCGCGAAGAACTGTCCGGCGACGCCTGTGGTTCATGGCACTCTCCACCTCGGAATTGGTGGCAGACAGCCTGTCCGCATCCTCTGTCGGAGGAGCGTCCGGTGCACGCCTTGTGTTCGCCTCCGCTTCCGGACCAGGCTTTGGAGCTTGGCTGGTGGAGGCGCGATTGGCAACCTCTTCGGATATAGTCCGGTGTGGTCTCTTCGTCTTGAAGAGAGCACGAGCGTTAATATGCCTTGAAGGAATAACACCTGGGAATAAGATGGCGCGCTATACCTTTGCACCGGCGTCTCAGTAAGGACCGCACTTCTTTTCAGCCCGCGGGGCCTTGCCGCCCCTCGTTGGCTAGTCGCCGCAGGCTCGGCCTCCCGTCTCAAGGACCTCCCCTGCAAAACACGGTTGTCATACGGCAATCGAAAACACGCGAGGATAGATCCCTTTTCAAAGTGCTGGGACTTCGGTCTCAGTTACCTGTGAGGCTGGGAGTAGCCCTGGGTAATCGGCCGTAATGGCCACCAAGGCGTTGTCCTTGCTCAATTGATGAAACACCCCATCAACCAGCTCCACAGATAAGTCTGGATCCTCTTGAGAGGCCGGGTCGAGGGACCGTCCCGGATCCTCGGGTTGTGGAGGAGGGCTGTTTATTTCTTTAACAGCCTGGCGCAGTTCCTACGTTGAAGTCGTTAGACTGAATATTTAACGATGGGAATATAAAACGGATGGGCAAGTAAAAGTGTCCACTTACCCAACTTGGGGGATTGTACATAGAAAATCCACCCCGTGGGTTGACGCGGAGAAATTCCTCCTCTTCTCCCTTGTATAAAGTGGACAAGATCATTATTAGAGCGGCAGCCGAATCCGTCCCCTTACGGCCGTGGTGGGTGGCGTCGTCCTCCCCGTTGAAGTCCCACATGGGGTGGCCTCTATACTGAAGCGGCTGCACCCCTCGCATGATGCATGCGGCCATGACCCCAATCATGGTCAGTCCGGAATGAGCTAACAATCTTATCCGGCCCATCTGGTAAAGAACGTCCTTGTCACTTTCCATCTGAGGGCTCCGTGGACGCCAGCTTAGGTGCTTCTTTAGGGGAGCACTGTCGAACTCAGGGAGCCCGATCCGGACAGGATCCGGCAGCGGGACGTCCTCTATATAAAACCATTCCGAAGGCCAGTCCTCGGACGCCTTCTTTGGGGTTCCGGATAGATATCCGGTCCCGGCGACGCGCCACACTTCGGCTCCGCCCACTTGATATATTGACCCCTTCTGAGAACGATGCACAAGGCAGAATAGCCTTTTCCATAGCGCGAAATGAGCCTCGCAGCCCAAAAACAGCTTGCATAGGGCTACGAAGCCCGCGATATGCAATATGGAGGCAGGCGTGAGGTTGTGCAGCTGGAGGCCATAGAACTCCAGGAGCCCCCGGAGAAACGGATGAATTGGAAATCCGAGCCCTCTTATTAAGTAAGGGACAAGGCATACCTGCTCTCCTTTGGAGGGATTGGGGGTGCTCTCCGCTTGCTCTCCGCCATTATAGGTGGCAAGTCCGGCTCGAACCGGCACCATATAGGCCGGGGGGAGAAATCCCTTGGTCTGGAGCGTCACTAGCTCACTGTGCGGGATGGAGCATCTCTCCCAATCTCCAGGCTGAGGGCTGGAAGGGCGAGAGGAGGAGCTGCGGCGGCCGGCCATGATAGAATGGACCTCTGTTGGATACGCTCTGATGAATACTCACGGAGGGGAGAAGGTGTGGTTTGGATCTAAATCCTCGTCCCCTTAATAGGCGGCTCATTCACGCGGATAGGGGTGTAAATGTAAAAACACCCTGACTTTTCGTATTCGTTTGACACGTGGAAGACGGCCATTATTGGGCGTAGAAGCCAAGGAGCGCTACATTTACAAGAAACTGAACATTATTCAACAGGTACACGGAATTTGGAGGAGAACCCGCCTTGCAATGCCGAAGACAATCTGCGCGCCGGACTCGTCGTCATTGAAGCCTGGTTTGGGGGCTACTGAGGGAGTCCTGGATTAGGGGGTGTCCGGATAGCCGGACTATACCTTCGGCTGGACTCCTGGACTATGAAGATACAAGATTGAAGACTTCGTCCCATGTCCGGAAGGGACTTTCCTTGGCGCGGAAGGCAAGCTTGGCGATACGGATATGTAGATCTCCCACCATTGTAACCAACTCTGTGTAACCCTAGCCCTCTCCGGTGTCTATATAAACCGGAGGGCTTTAGTCCGTAGACACAACAATCATACCATAGGCTAGCTTCTAGGGTTTAGCCTCTTTGATCTCGTGGTAGATCTACTCTTGTACTACCCATATCATCAATATCAATCAAGCAGGACGTAGGGTTTTACCTCCATCAAGAGGGCCCGAACCTGGGTAAAACATTGTGTCCCCTGCCTCCGGTTACCATCCGGCCTAGACGCACAGTTCGGGACCCCCTACCCGAGATCCGTCGGTTTTGACACCGACACCGCCCATGTAACTATCTGGCCGCCGGCGGCGATGAACTCGGCGCGGCGAGATGCCATCGCTTCCTTACCATGTGTGCGGTCACGGGCGGCGAGGAACGCGGCGCGGCAGGATGCCATCGCTTCCTTACCAGTTACTATGCGCCGCGGTGCCATGGACGATGCTTGGAGAGAGCTCTGGGACGGAGGGGCCAGACAGCCATACAGTGCAGTGGTATTCAAGAGCTCAACCACAAACGACAACAGAAATTTGGCCCCCCTTACAATTTTGCTCGTTCATTATCGCACATGATTCATCTTCGTCGCTTCCGGAAACAGTGTGCGCTGAGCCTATTGTGTGTTGCGTTATGATTGGCGGGAACCCCAGCCACGTGGATTGCGCGTGTGCACCGTTGGATGCGCCACGATCGAACGACAATCCACGTCCCTCACATCACACCCGTGTACTTGTAGCTGGATTGGATTTATATGCGCTAAATGCCTAGAAAATGCACATAATCCCCTAAATATGGTAAATGAGCCCAGAAAAATGCCAAATTTGAACACGGTGATTAGCAGGGTCTATGTTCGTCGTAGAAAAAAAATTCCAGGGCAAAGAACAAATAAAATTTGGATTCCCCTTCAATCTTGAGGATTTCCCTTTCGAAAGCATGAAACTTCCTTGGTGATGGTTCGACTTATGTAGGGTGTGCATGACGACATAAGCCAAACCTTCTCAAATTTTTACCAAGGCATGGTGAGGTCATACCATGGCACCATGCCAGGCGTCATGTTTTTTAAGCGTTTATTTCATTTTTCTATAGTTGAAAACCCAACAAACAAACATTTGTGGTTGACTATTGCCACACATTTCATCGAAATATCTGTCCATTCCTTGTAAAAGGCATGAGAATTTACTAAATGGCACGAGCATAGTTTTCTAGGCCGTTCTTGTGGACCCTTTCATGCATCGATTGTTTGAACTTCAATTATGTGCATTAATGCCAAGGAAATGCACATAATCCCCTAAACATGGCAAATGAACCCGGAAAAGTGCCAAATTTGAACACGGTGATTTGCATGTTGTATGTTCATCGTAGAAAAACCTCATGGACAAAGGACAAGGGAAATTTGGACCCCCTTCAATCTTGGTGATTTCCCCCCTAAAACCATGAAACTTCCTCGGTGATGGTTCGATTTATGAAAGGCGCACATCACAACATAAGGAAAACATTCTCCAATTTTTACTAGGGCATGGTGAGGCCATACCATGGCACCACACCAGGCATCATGTTTTCCAACTATGTGTTTCATTTTTTGTATAGTTGTTAACCGAGTAAATGACGCATTTATGGTTGACTATTGCCACACATTTCCTTGAAATATCTGCCCATTCCTTGTAAAAGGCATGAGAATGTGCTAAATAACACGAGCATGGTTTTCCAGACCGTTCTTGTGCACCTTTTCATGCACTGATTGTTTGAATTTGAATTATGTCCATTAATGCCTAGAAAATGCGCATAATCCCCTAAATATGGTAAATGAGCCCGGGAAAATTTCAAATTTGAACATGTTGCATTTGAGGCGGTATGTTGATCGTTGAAAAAAAAATGAATGACAAACTAGGACGGGAATTAGGTTTCCCCTTCAATCTTGGGGATTTTCCCTCTCGAAAGCATGGAACTTCCTCAGTGATGGTTCGATTTATGAAGGCCGTGCATGATGACATAAGACAAACCTTATCAAATTTTTACCAGGGCATGGTGAGGTCATACCATGGCACCATACCAGGCGTCATGTTTTTAAGCATTTATTTCATTTTTTCTATAGTTGAAAACCCAACAAACAAACATTTGTGGTTGACTATTGCCACACATTTCATCGAAATATCTGTCCATTCCTTGTAAAAGGCATAGGAATTTACTAAATGGCACGAGCATGGCTTTCTAGGCCGTTCTTGTGGACCCTTTCATTCATCGATTGTTTGAACTTGAATTATGCGCATTAATGCCTAGGAAATGCACATAATCCCCTAAATATGGCAAATGAATCCGGAAAAGTGCCAAATTTGAACACGGTGATTTACAGGTTGTATGCTCATCATAGAAAAAAACTCGTGGACAAAGGACAAAGGAAATTTGGATCCCCTTCAATCTTGGTGATTTCCCCCTCGAAACCATGAAACTTCCTTGGATGATGGTTCGTTTTATGAAAGGCGCGCATCACGACATAAGGAAAACATTCTCCAATTTTTCCAGGGTATGGTGAGGCCATACCATGGCACCACACCAGGAGTCATGTTTTCCATCCATGTGTTTCATTTTTTTGTATAGCACAAGCATGGTTTTCCAGACCGTTCTTGTGCACCTTTTCATGCACCGATTGTTCGAATTTGAATTATGTGCATAATTAATGCCTAGAAAATGCACACAATCCCCTAAATATGGTAAATGAGTTCGGAAAATGTCAAATTTGAAAACGTTTCATTTGAGGCGGTATGTTGATCGTTGAAAACAAAAACTGAATGACAAACTAGGACGGAAAATTGGATTCCCCTTCAATCTTGGTGATTTCCCTCTCGAAAGCATCGAACTTCCTCGGTGATGGTTCGATTTATGAAGGGCGTGCATGACGACATAAATCAAACCTTCTCAGCTTTTAACCAGGGCATGGTGAGGCCATACCATGGCACCATGCCAGCCGTCATGTTTTTGAAGCACATATTTCATTGTTCTATAGTTGATAACCCAGTAAATGACGCGTTTGTGGTTGACTATTGCCACGCATTCCATTAAAATCACTGCTCATTCCTTGTAAAAGGCTTGAGAAATTACTAAATACCACGAGTATGGTTTTTCCAAACCGTTCTTGTGCACCCTTTCATGCACCAATTGTTTGAATTTGAATTACGTGCATTAATGCCTACAAAATGCACATAATCCCCTAAATATTGTAAATGAACCCGGAAAAGTGTCAAATTTGAACACGGTGATTAGAAGGGTTTATGTTTATCGTAGAAAAAAAAACTCATGGATGAAGGACAAAGGAAATTTGGATTCCCATTCAATCTCGGTGATTTACTATCGCACACGATTAATCTTCGTCGCCTCTGCGAACCATGTGTGTTCACTCACACATGAAAAAGGAAAAGAAAATCCTTGCCCACTTCGTCCCACTCACTCACCGAGGACTGCTTCGCAACTCTGCACCCTAAGCTCGACGAATGTTGGCGGCGGGCGTATGTCGCGCTCCAAACGGCACCAAATTTCGCCTCCACCGCTTTCCGCCGCCTATCTGCACCGACATTCTAGACTCTGGTCGACTGGGGTTTTCTGCGGGATTGGGCCGGGGTTTTTTCTCATGGAGAAGGTAATCAACTTAATTAGCGAAATATTCACTCATCTCTTATCGCAGTCCATCCATCGCTGTTAATCAACCGGCGGAAATTGCCGTGGAATCATTTTTGTTCTAGCTGATTCGTGGGTGTTCATTCATGTGTGCACAGTGCGAGCACAAATCGGGCAACTGTGGTCGTGGCCAGTCGGAAACAAAGTTCTATCTCACCATTCTGGATGACTTCACGGAGCGCTTGGTATGTTCAATCTCAACCTACCACGGTCGGCATGGCCTAAATTTGTTAACATATACCGTCTGTTGCTACATTATCTATATATTTGCATCAAATCTTTGTTACATTATCTATTTTTAATTCTATATTTTTGTACTTTGCTTGCATCTATATATGGATATGTTCTATCAGTTACTCCCATATTTGCATCTTGCTCGGTTATTTCAATATATCTAATTTATGATCTTAATTTTCATTTCAAGCAGTACATCCCTTGCTTTGTAAGAATAGGAGTAGAAGGAAATCTTGGGCTTTACTTTGCTCATAACTCCCAGGATGTCATATTGACAACGCAACATGGATTTACAATGACGGTTAGCGTAAAACTTGATAAAGATGGTCACTCCTATTTTAATGCGGACCTTTGGAGAAAAATGACTAAGTGTTATGAACTGAAAGCTGGCACCACAGCCTGGTCTAATTAACATGGATGTTTACTCCCCCAATGTCATCAGCCGATCAAAGTCTGATTGAGGTTAGTGTCCTTTCAACTTTCTCCATGCTATCATATTACTATTTAAGCAACCAAATGATCACTATTTAAGCAACCAATTGTGATATCATATTCTGACTCCGTTCCTAGGTAGTAACAAATTCTGCTTACCAATTTACGCACAATATATATTCTTCTGCCATGTTCTGAATAAATAATACCTTTCCACCTTTTAAGCATGATATGTTGGATGCATAGTGAATGATCTGTATGTTACTAAGAATACCAAATTTCACTGAAAGGACTTGAAGCATGCCATAAACTTTGTTGATAATTTGACAGAGATAGCACAACATATGAATGCTAGATTTTGGATGGGATTAATTAGACCTATGGTGCACACACTGAACAAGACCAATTGTGTGCACAAAGCACTGGTAAAAAGTCTTATTTTAATGTTGATGCTCATAAACTATATATATCTTCAACGATATGTTACAATTGTTTTTTATTCTACATGTCAACAGAAATTGCCCCTGTAGCCGTTCCTGGAAAGATTTCCTGGCATGGTCGAATTACACTTGTGCCTGCTAATAACGCCAAAGTGATTGCAAGGTACTGCATTTCCCGCAAAAATGGAACCATTCAAATTAACAAGTTCTCACTTCTCATGGCAATGCATCCATATTGGAAAATTGGAGACACTATTCTACTCCTGCTCTACCAAGGCACAGGAGGGCTCTTCCTTTTCATTGACAAGATGCCGAGTCGCCGTGATCATGCTGCTTCCAGTGGATAGTTGTGGTTGTTGGCCCTCAGCCTCTTAAAATGTGCTAGCTGTTACTATATATGTTAAGTATGTAGGTATGGACCATATGGTTCTTGGCCCTTAGCCTCTTAAAATGTGATAGTTGTTACTATGTTAAGTATGTAGATATGGACCATATGGTTGTCAAAACCGTGTTACGAAGATCCTCCTTTTGTCGAATAGTGTAACCACTATATATATGTTACTCAAATGCCGTTACCCAAGTTCATAAATTTTCATGGAAAGTATTAGTATCGTACACAGTTCATTGAGTTTAAGCGTGTGCCCGATGTCCAGAAGGCATTTGCATATTAACTGTCCATATTGCAAATTCACACACATGTTCACGTAAGGAAACGTATGTTTAACATACTAATCATCGCACACGAGTACTCGCAGACGCATCGTGTGCGATACTCTTAGCCACCCCAAGCAACTAGTTTGCATTTTTCAAAGTTTTTTGTACACACAGAATCACACACGAAGTAACTGTATTGACCGTCTGTGTTGTAATTTCTCATCGCAAACAGTTCATCTGAGTCGGCTGTTTGCCAGGTATCACACACATCTTGTTTACACGACTCGTTCGTGTTCTTTTGGCTCATCGCAAACAGTTCATCCATGTGAACTGTATGCTGCATATCACACACATCTTGTTAAGTTGAACCATTTCTGTTGTGTTTCCTAATCAAAAACAGTTCGTCCGAGTTAACCGTATGCCGTATATCGCACACACATTGATATGGCTGCCCATTTCTGTTGTTCTACCTCATCGCAAACAGTTCAAATGGATTAACTACGTGTCCTGCATCGCACACACATTGTTATGGCTGTCCGTTTTTGTTGTTCTGCCTCATCGCAGACAGTTTGAATGGGTTAACCGTATGCCCTGCATCGCACACGCAACTAAAATCTTAACCGTGTTTGATGCATCCATCATCGCAAATGTTTTGCACCTTTTTTGACGGGTTTTTACACCACCATTTGCGATTATTGCATCGCACATAGTTTCGGCAAAGGGTCTCTGATCGTAGTGTCGCGTTAGCAGTCTCCTGCAGTAGTGTAAAGTCCTCTTCCGATGACTCTCGTTTGTTGACCACACCGCGCCGAGTGCAGCGAGGTGGTGGACGACGGCGAGGCCCCAGACTAGAACGGCCCAGAGATGGGGAAGACACGGCAGTGGAGTCGCAAACGGAGAGGAGTGGGAAACTTGACTGGTTCAGGTGCGGGGTGGGCCTACACTCGGCAGAGAATAACAGGAGGTGCGGAGTGGAGGGATGGCCTTGCTGTCGGTGGGCTAGCGTTTCGCTGAGGCGCGCAAAACAACGCCGTTGGATGCCGGAGGCTTGAGCAGGCGGTCCCAGCAACGCTGGGGGAAGAAGACGGGAGATTGAAGAAGAATGCCGGCCATTGGATGTAAATCCAACGCCTTGCTTAGGCTTCAACCTACTGGCCCACATGTCAGCCAGTCAGTTTGTTTTTTAGTCCATTTGGTGGGCTGGGTGAAACAATGATGTAGCATCTATGCAGCCCGTTTATATATATATATGGTAGAATTTAAAACCCATTTGCATTTTTCTCGGAATCCGCGGACTTGCTGGGCTGGGTGAAAATATCATGTTGGGCTGGATGAAGAAATGTCATAAAAACATATACACATGATTGCACGCCTATTAGTGCATTGGTCAGTAAAATCTTTGCAAGCTTATGTACGCAATCACTAGGTGTTAACTTGCCAAGTTATATATAAACAATTATTATTATTATTTTGTAAGAACTTTCAATTTACGAAATAAAATATCATTTTAATTTTATGAGTTAATAGGATGTGGTATATTATTATTTTTAGGCTAGACATGGGACAGTTGAGTTGGTTCTAGGGAAAAGTACTGAGAGGAAACTCAGTTTACATCAAAAAATAAAGTGGGAGAAAATTCAGATATATGATTAATGAAAACGAAAAATAAAGGAAGTGGGAAGGTCTATAAAATGGGTTGGACGAATGACAGGTTTAACGAAACCTTATGTTGTTTCTATTATATATATGTAATAAAATAATATATAAATATAGGTTCAGTTTTGCATTATTATAGAAAACATAGGTTCAGTTTTGCATTCTTATAGAAAAATAGAATTGAGCTGTGCGTCGTCTTGAAAAAGCAAACATAACTTGGGCTGCTGATGTTATAGACAAGCTAGGTTGGGAGGCCCAGAGGCCGCTTGATACCTGCTGGATCCAAAAAATGTTGAAACATGTCGTGGGCTCCCCATGTTAAAGAACAAAACCTAGGCCATGGACCTGGTGGGCCCGGGACCGTCAGCCTCTCGACGAACAGTTGTCTCCCGATTCCTCTTGTTTTGCTGACCATGTTGGGAACGACATATGGCGGCGCCGCGGCGAGAGCACCAAGGCGGAGGACGACGTCGAGACCTCGGACCGAATGAACCGGAGCGGGGGAAGATGCAGGCGGAGGGGGTACGAGGGTTGACTTGTTCGGGTGCAGGGTGGGCCGGTGGAGCTGCCACTGCCGGACAATGTGTGGGAGTAGAGGGATGGCCTGGCCAACGCCATAGGCTATGATGGCCAGCCGTTGTATAGGAAGAGGACGAAAGATTGAACAAAATAAGGAAATACAAATGGATAGGTGGTTGGTCCCATATGTTTGTGTATGAGACCTGCTGGGTCCACGTGAGAAGGGGAATATGTTGGGAGGAAGGAGATTCAAAGCACGACAGCCGAGTGAACTAGTTTTTTTTTGAAACAGACGAGTGAACTAGTTACATACATAAGCAAATAGCCACTAAAAAAGCAAATAGGTTAATGGGTTCTTAAAAAAATATTTCGGACAAAACAGATAATTACGACACATAGGCTAATGCATGAAACACTCAGATGGTTAATGTGCTTATAAATAGATAAAGTACAACATCTAGACCTTCCCGGCATGCTTGATCATTACGCTGCCGCTGTCCGTGTACTAATCGGTTACGGGAAGCAGACACACCCTCATGTCCAAGATCCGCCTGTACATGTCGTAACATGCGTTATGCGTATGTGTCCTTGGCCGCGTAGGTTATGTAGGCTAGATTCAGAGGTACCTCCCACATGTTCAGGTCCTTTGGTATCATTGTCTTCTTTCATGTTGGCGTATCAGGTGTCGATGATGGTCTCGGTGAGGTCAACCACGGAGTCCTTCTCCTGCCCGTTGCCGATGATCTTGTATTGCTTCGAC